>NC_077229.1:375714313-375857595 GCF_027887165.1 Monodelphis domestica
TACTACTCTAACGATGCATACAATTTTTGAGAGTTACACATTAATTTTCCCCAAAGTTTCTCTTGCTCTTTGTGTTTGGATGTCAAACTTTGCACAGAGCTCTGGTCTTTTCTTTACAAACACTTGGAAGAAATCTTGCCTTTTGCTGAATGAACATACTTTCCCCTGGATCCTTCCTCTATATTCACTAAAATCACGAGAAATTTCCAGCTGACTTGGGTATTTGATTCGGGATATCCCTTGCTGACCAATAATGACATAGAGTTAGGTCAGAGACTTAAAGGTATCCTTTACAAAAACTATCAGCTCTGTGACAGTGATTTGTACAGAGTGAATACTTGTGAAACGCTGGGTATAACTAGGTGCCAGAGAAAGAATCATCACCACTGATAGAGGATATGTAAAAAGAGTTGTAAATTAGACATTGGATGAGGGAGGGGATTATGACCAAACTAGAGGTAGAGGTCACAGAAAGGAAAATAAAGGATTTGGATTACATGAAATGAAGTGTCCTTTTGCACAAGCAAAATTAATGCAGCCAAAATCAGAAGGAAGACAGGGAACTGGTGGAAAATTTTGCAACAGATTACTCTGGTAAAAGCCTTATTCCTCAAATGTGTAGGAAACCTAGTCAAATGTAGAGAAATGAGAGCAATTCTCCAGTGGATCAATGATCAAAAGACATGAACAAGCAGTTTTCAGGAGAAGAAAGCAAAGCTAGGTGGCTCAGTGGATTGAGAGAGAGAGAGAGAGAGAGAGAGGATCCAAGGTGAGAGTCTGCATTCAAATCTGGCCTCAGGCACTTCTTAGCTGTGTGATCTTAGTCAATGCAGTTCATCTCAATTGACTAGACCTTGCCACTCTGCTGACTTGGAAAGTTCTGTGTTTGTTGTTGTTGTTTGACCTTTGGGGTGAGTTCTCACCCCTGAGCAGGAAGGACCACAGCCTGGGAGTTAGGCAGGAGCAGGTTCACACCTTTGTGGAATCCTCCCTGAGTAGGTGTGAACCCTTGGTGACAGGGCAGTATAAATTCGGGAGACAACTAGATGCCTCAGTATTTGGAGAGCCAGACCTGCAGACAGGAGGTCCTAGGTTCCAGTCCAGCTTCAGATACTTCCCAGCTAAGTGATCCTGAACAAGTCGCTTAACTCCCAATTGACTAGACCTTGCCATTCCACTGCTTTGGAACTTTACCAATTCCAAGAAGAAGGCAAGGGCTTAGAAAATATTGTTTTGGAGTACAGCGCAGCTGATTCCAGCCATTTTACCTGTGGAGTCCTCCAGATCAGACAGGCTGCCTGTGTCTTCCTTCCCTACTGACCGAGACAGAAGGTGAGAGGGTTGGTGGGGTTTGTGCTCGTTTGGGTCACGGTTTGACATTTGGGGTGATTTCTCAGGCCTGAGAAGGAAGGACCACAGGCTTGTATTTAGGCACCAGCTGGTTCCCTCCTTTGGGGAATCCTCCCTGAGAAGGTGTGATTCAGGAGGAGAAGCCCCTGGTCAAACAACTCCCTCAAGAGCAGGACCTGATCAAAGCCCAAAGAACCCAAATCGGCAGGAAGAGAAAGGTGTTGGAAACGATGAATGAGACCCAAAGGAACACTTCGAAGGTCCCAAGAGATGAAAAGCCCCCACAGAAGAAGATAGCCATGGACCGGGGGGACCCTATGGACGATCTCATCTGCAGCCGGCGTCCATGCCGACCTCGTCCCCCTCCCGCTCCACGCAAAAACCAGAAGATTTCTCCACTTCCACCTCAACCTCCCCAGCTCCCTGTGGAAAGGATGGAGAAGACTCCTCTGAAGGCCAAAGACGAAGATAGTCTAAAGACCCTACCTCCACTTCACTTGGCTCAGAGAGAACAGGAAGCACCCAAAAAAACAAAGATTTCCTCACATCCAGGACAACCTCTCCAGGGCCCTGTGGAAAGGACACAGAAGAGTCCTCAAAAGCCCGAGGACAAAGCAATTCCGAAGACTCAGCTACCTCCAATGGAGGTAGCTAAGAGAGAACGGGAAACACCCAAAGAACACCCATTGCCCAAGACCGGCCAGGCCAACCCTCCTCAAAAGAGGAAAACCATGCCTGTGGACCCTAATGACGATCTCATCTCCAGCTGGTTTCCATGCCCACCTCTTTGCCCTTGCCCTCCTCTCAAAAAACTGAAGATATCACCCCATGCAGTACAGACTCCCCAGGTGCTTGGGGAAAAGACTGAGAAGACTCCTAAGAAGCCCAAGGACAAAGCAATCCACAAGACTCGCCTACCGCCTATTGAGTTGGCTCAGGGAAAACCCGAAGCACCCCAAAACCAGAAGATGTCTAGAGATATACTACACCCTTCCCAGGTCCCCGTGGAAAGGGCGGTGGACACTCGTAAGATGCCCAAAGACAAAGCAAATGAAAAGCCTCAGCTACCTCCAAAGGAGTTAGCTAAGAAAGAATCTGAAGCACCCCAAAGACAGAAGATGTCTAGAGATCCAGGACAGCCTTCCCAGGTCCCCGAGGAAAGGACTGGGAAGACTCCTGTCATCTCCAAAGACCAAAATAACCAAAAGACTCTTCCTCCATTTGAGTTGGCTCAGGGAAAACTTGAAGCACCCAAAAGAGAGAAGATGTCTAGACATCCAGTAGAGCCTTCCCAGGTGCTTGGGGAAAAGACTGAGAAGACTCCCAAGAAGCCCAAGGACAAAGCAATCCACAAGACTCGCCTACCGCCTATTGAGTTGGCTCAGGGAAAACCCGAAGCACCCCAAAACCAGAAGATGTCTAGAGATCCACTACACCCTTCCCAGGTCCCCGTGGAAAGGGCTGTGGACACTCGTAAGATGCCCAAAGACAAAGCAAATGAAAAGCCTCAGCTACCTCCAAAGGAGTTAGCTAAGAAAGAATCTGAAGTACCCCAAAGACAGAAGATGTCTAGAGATCCAGGACAGCCTTCCCAGGTCCCCGAGGAAAGGACTGGGAAGACTCCTGTCATCTCCAAAGACCAAAATAACCAAAAGACTCTTCCTCCATTTGAGTTGGCTCAGGGAAAACTTGAAGCACCCAAAAGAGAGAAGATGTCTAGACATCCAGTAGAGCCTTCCCAGGTGCTTGGGGAAAAGACTGAGAAGACTCCTAAGAAGCCCAAGGACAAAGCAAATGAAAAGCCTCAGCTACCTCCAAAGGAGTTAGCTAAGAAAGAATCTGAAGCACCCCAAAGACAGAAGATGTTTAGAGATCCAGTACAACCTTCCCACGTCCCCGTAGAAAGGACTGGGAAGACTCCTGTCATGTCCAAAGACCAAAATAGCCAGAAGCCTCTACTTCCACTTGAGTTGCCGCAGGGAAAACCTGAAGAACCCCCAAAACAGAAGATGTCTAGAGATGCAGTACAGCCTTCCCAGGTCCCCGAGGAAGGGACTGTGGAGACTCCTAAGAAGCCCAACGACAAAGCAATCCACAAGACTCGGCTACCTCCAATGGAGTTAGCCAAGAGAGAACCCAAAGCACCCAAGAAACACCCATTGCCCCAGGCCGGCCAAGCCAACCCTCCTCAAAAGAGGAAAGCCACCTATGTGGACCCTATTGACCATCTCATCTGCAGCCGGCTCCCTTGCCGACCTCTTCCCTCTTGCCCTCCACCCAAAAAACTGAAGATATCTCCCCATGCAGAACAGACTCCCCAGGTCCCCCTGGGCAGGACTGAGAAGAATCTTGACAAGTCCAAAGACAAAACAATTCAAAAGACTCAGCTACCTCCAGCTGCTTTGGCTCAGAGAGAACCTCAAGCACCCAAAGCACAGAAGGTATCTCCCCATCCAGTCCAGACTCCCCAGGCCCCTGTGCATAGGACTGAGCAGGCTCCTGTGAAGCCCAAAGACAAGGATAGTCAAAAGGCCCTCCTATCTCCAGTTGCCTTAGCTCAGAGAGAACCTGAAGCTCCCCCACAGCCCCTGCGGAAAGACTGGTGTCTTCAAAATTGGATTGAGAAGAAATACAGGAGTTTAACGCAGCCTTGCCAGAAAGAAGCAGACTTCACGGCCCAGCCTCAAAAAGCAGTGATCTCTCCACCCCGGGCAGCCTCAGTTCCTGCCTATCTCCTGGCCCATCCTGCCAAGAGGTCTCAAGATCCCCAAAGCTCTGCCAAGCCATGGTTGCATGGTTCATCTGACCATCGGTGCAAAATACCTAGAAACTCTCTATCCCCAAATGACCAGCAATTGGCCCAGGAGCCCACAGTTGCTTCCCTGCAAGTTACTCGGGATGTTCTGGCCAGATCACTCCCCAGACAACAGCCATTCGGTAAGGACATGCAACCTGTCCTCCCACAGGAGTCAGGTGCCGACATACCCCACATTCCTTCTCAGGACAGAAATCCAAAGGCCCTGACCCCAAATCTTCAACTCAGTATTCTGTATGAGGATCTCCAACTTTCTGACACAGATGAAGAAGAAGAGGAGGAGAAAGAGGTGGAGAATAAATGAAGAAACACAAAGAGCAGAAGATTTGCCATCTTGGGATATGGGGATGTCTGGGCTCTTGCAGGGGGAGAGGAGACAAGATGATGACATTTGGGAGCCATCTCATATTCCTGGCAAGGTGCTTCAAAAATCATTTTACTTGAGATCCCACTTAGTGACCTGGACTTTCCATCTTACCCTCCCTCTCCTAGTTCTTCAATGCATTGATCAAGCAGGTCTTCATCCATTATCTGCAGGTTTAACATGTCTCCCCGCAAGACTATGTACTCCCTAAGGACAGAGAGGCTCCAACCTTGGGACCTTCTCAGCGCCCAATTGCTTATTCTTCTACCCCACCGGACCCAGTAGCAGCTTTTTCTGCATCCATTGAAAGAATCATGGGATTTTGTTGGTTTGCTTGTTGATAGGGTCAATTATGTGGGTGGTTTTCCTAATATTGAACCAGCCCTGCATCCCTGGTATCAATCCCACTTGCTCATGGTGAATGACCCTTCTGATCACTTGCTGGAGTCTTTTTGCTAGTATCCTATTTAAGATTTGTGCATCTATATTCATTAGGGAGATTGGTCTATCGTTGCCTTTCTCTGTTTTTTGACCTGCCTGGCTTTGGAATCAGTACCATGTGTGTGTCATGAAAGGAAGTTGGTAGAACCCCCTCTTTGCTTATTATGTCAAATAGTTTGTATAGTATCGGGATGAGCTGTTCTTTGAATGTTTGATAGAATTCACTTGTGAATCCATCAGGCCCTGGGGATTTTTTCTTAGGGAGTTCTTTGCTGGCCTGTTGGATTTCATTTTCTGACATGGGATTATTTCAGAATTCTCTTTCTTCTTCTGTTAGTCTAGTGTAAAAATGGAGATTGAATCCAGGACTCCAGTCCCCAGAAGTCCTTGCTCACTTCCCAGAATGCTTTGTAATCGCACTGAATTCTCACCTGAAGGTCTCTTTCCTACTTCCCCTTCAGAGCAGACTCATCTCATGATGTGAGAGAAATTTGAATGGGCCTCTCGGCCCACCTAGCACCTGCTTCTCTTACTTGTATATTCTTCAATTCCTGATCTTAAATAAAACTCTAAACATATAATACTCCTGGCAGAGAGAAACTAATTTCTACCTGCCTCAGTTTCCCCCTAAATTTTAGTCTTACAGTTTGGCTTCACCACTTCGGGAAAATGAAATATCTCAATCTGCTGATTCTTTTTTCTACTAAGTTCGGCTTTTAATAGCTACTGCCTAGAAAATTTTTTAAGCCACGTTTCTCCAAGATGCTTTTTTAGAAAACCATCTTGATCAGCTCCTGCCTGCAGCCATCCCCTTCAGACATTCTTGATTCAATAGCCATCACCTGGTCACAGCCCTCCTGGCCCAGCTACTGTTGCCTGTAATCTGGACCGGTTTCATTGATATTGCTCACCTGGTCCTGGCCCTGCCGACCCCGGTGCTCTCTCTCTCACTGTCTCTCTCTGCCTCTCTCTCTCTCTTTGTCTCTGTCTCTGTCTCTGCCTCTCTCTTCCTCTCCCTCTCTCTCCCTCTCTGTCTCTCTCTGTCTTTCTCTGTCTGTCTCTCTCTGTCTCTCTGTCTCTCTGTCTCTCTCTCTGTCTCTCTCTCTCTCTCTGTCTCTCTCTCTCAATCACCTGGTCCCTGTTTAACCCAGATCGAGATCACCTGCTGACCCGCCTGCTCAGCAGACTCTAGCCTTGGAGCAGATTGCTCATCCCCCCCAGGCTCAGGACTCATTTCTACCAGGTGGTAAAAACTGGGTAACTTTCCCTTAGGCTAAGCCTCCATTTGTGGGGGTGGGATCATAGGAGGGGAGAGAAAAAAAGGGAGAGAAGAAAGTTTTTTTTTTTTCCAAGTAGGAACTTAAAAACATGGCTATTTTACAAGGATATCTTTTAATTGCATTGATCCTTTTATTCACTTCACCTGCGTGTCAGGGGAAAATTTCAGCTCTGTACAACCTTTTAGCTAACTTTGGGGAGGCAGCTGGGTGTCTCAGGGGACTGAGGCCGAGGCCTAGAGTTGCGAGGTCCTGGTTTGGAATATGGCCTGAGTCACTTCATGGTGGTGTGGCCCTGAGCACATCCCTTACCCCCATTGCCTAGCCCATATCAATTTGCCTTCTGACAATAGACATCTCAATGGATAAAAAATCCAAGGAACTTTAAAGAGAATGGAGATTGTATTTTGAGGGCATCTCAGACTCCAAAGCTTTATACAAATCTCTGTATTCTATTGCATTTTACTCTTTGCTTTGTTTATGATTTAACTGTGTGATATTAAGTTTATATTTTACTGCATTCAATAGTATTCTGTTATGCTGTTCATTTTAATGCACTGAGTTTTTAACTACTGTTAAATTCTGTCCCTTTTTTTTATAGATAAAATTCAAGATCCCAATGGATCTGGATATTCTTCCCTCTCAGAGTTGATTTCACTGAGAGTAAGGCTTAAGTAAAAACTCTCTTCCTCTCCTTCTTATAGGAGAATTCTTCCCCTCCCCTTCCCATGTGTATCTTTGTGTGAGAAAGATTATTCTATTTGGGTTTTTTTCCTATTTCTTGGAGCATATCTTAGTACCATCAACGATTCCCCCCCCTCCCTTTTTCTTTCTATCTCCCCCTTTCTCCATATCCTCTTGATGCCCCAAACTTTCCCTATGCGTGATTCTTCTTACTACTCTAACGATGCATACAATTTTTGAGAGTTACACATTAATTTTCCCCAAAGTTTCTCTTGCTCTTTGTGTTTGGATGTCAAACTTTGCACAGAGCTCTGGTCTTTTCTTTACAAACACTTGGAAGAAATCTTGCCTTTTGCTGAATGAACATACTTTCCCCTGGATCCTTCCTCTATATTCACTAAAATCACGAGAAATTTCCAGCTGACTTGGGTATTTGATTCGGGATATCCCTTGCTGACCAATAATGACATAGAGTTAGGTCAGAGACTTAAAGGTATCCTTTACAAAAACTATCAGCTCTGTGACAGTGATTTGTACAGAGTGAATACTTGTGAAACGCTGGGTATAACTAGGTGCCAGAGAAAGAATCATCACCACTGATAGAGGATATGTAAAAAGAGTTGTAAATTAGACATTGGATGAGGGAGGGGATTATGACCAAACTAGAGGTAGAGGTCACAGAAAGGAAAATAAAGGATTTGGATTACATGAAATGAAGTGTCCTTTTGCACAAGCAAAATTAATGCAGCCAAAATCAGAAGGAAGACAGGGAACTGGTGGAAAATTTTGCAACAGATTACTCTGGTAAAAGCCTTATTCCTCAAATGTGTAGGAAACCTAGTCAAATGTAGAGAAATGAGAGCAATTCTCCAGTGGATCAATGATCAAAAGACATGAACAAGCAGTTTTCAGGAGAAGAAAGCAAAGCTAGGTGGCTCAGTGGATTGAGAGAGAGAGAGAGAGAGAGAGAGGATCCAAGGTGAGAGTCTGCATTCAAATCTGGCCTCAGGC
Source organism: Monodelphis domestica (assembly GCF_027887165.1). NCBI lineage: Eukaryota > Metazoa > Chordata > Mammalia > Didelphimorphia > Didelphidae > Monodelphis > Monodelphis domestica. The sequence continues at coordinate 375,722,256 of NC_077229.1, forward strand.
ACTTCTTAGCTGTGTGATCTTAGTCAATGCAGTTCATCTCAATTGACTAGACCTTGCCACTCTGCTGACTTGGAAAGTTCTGTGTTTGTTGTTGTTGTTTGACCTTTGGGGTGAGTTCTCACCCCTGAGCAGGAAGGACCACAGCCTGGGAGTTAGGCAGGAGCAGGTTCACACCTTTGTGGAATCCTCCCTGAGTAGGTGTGAACCCTTGGTGACAGGGCAGTATAAATTCGGGAGACAACTAGATGCCTCAGTATTTGGAGAGCCAGACCTGCAGACAGGAGGTCCTAGGTTCCAGTCCAGCTTCAGATACTTCCCAGCTAAGTGATCCTGAACAAGTCGCTTAACTCCCAATTGACTAGACCTTGCCATTCCACTGCTTTGGAACTTTACCAATTCCAAGAAGAAGGCAAGGGCTTAGAAAATATTGTTTTGGAGTACAGCGCAGCTGATTCCAGCCATTTTACCTGTGGAGTCCTCCAGATCAGACAGGCTGCCTGTGTCTTCCTTCCCTACTGACCGAGACAGAAGGTGAGAGGGTTGGTGGGGTTTGTGCTCGTTTGGGTCACGGTTTGACATTTGGGGTGATTTCTCAGGCCTGAGAAGGAAGGACCACAGGCTTGTATTTAGGCACCAGCTGGTTCCCTCCTTTGGGGAATCCTCCCTGAGAAGGTGTGATTCAGGAGGAGAAGCCCCTGGTCAAACAACTCCCTCAAGAGCAGGACCTGATCAAAGCCCAAAGAACCCAAATCGGCAGGAAGAGAAAGGTGTTGGAAACGATGAATGAGACCCAAAGGAACACTTCGAAGGTCCCAAGAGATGAAAAGCCCCCACAGAAGAAGATAGCCATGGACCGGGGGGACCCTATGGACGATCTCATCTGCAGCCGGCGTCCATGCCGACCTCGTCCCCCTCCCGCTCCACGCAAAAACCAGAAGATTTCTCCACTTCCACCTCAACCTCCCCAGCTCCCTGTGGAAAGGATGGAGAAGACTCCTCTGAAGGCCAAAGACGAAGATAGTCTAAAGACCCTACCTCCACTTCACTTGGCTCAGAGAGAACAGGAAGCACCCAAAAAAACAAAGATTTCCTCACATCCAGGACAACCTCTCCAGGGCCCTGTGGAAAGGACACAGAAGAGTCCTCAAAAGCCCGAGGACAAAGCAATTCCGAAGACTCAGCTACCTCCAATGGAGTTAGCTAAGAGAGAACGGGAAACACCCAAAGAACACCCATTGCCCAAGACCGGCCAGGCCAACCCTCCTCAAAAGAGGAAAACCATGCCTGTGGACCCTAAGGACGATCTCATCTCCAGCTGGTTTCCATGCCCACCTCTTTGCCCTTGCCCTCCTCTCAAAACACTGAAGATATCACCCCATGCAGTACAGACTCCCCAGGTGCTTGGGGAAAAGACTGAGAAGACTCCCAAGAAGCCCAAGGACAAAGCAATCCACAAGACTCGCCTACCGCCACTTGAGTTGGCTCAGGGAAAACCCGAAGCACCCCAAAACCAGAAGATGTCTAGAGATATACTACACCCTTCCCAGGTCCCCATGGAAAGGGCTGTGGAGACTCCTAAGAAGCCCAAAGACAAAGCAAATGAAAAGCCTCAGCTACCTCCAAAGGAGTTAGCTAAGAAAGAATCTGAAGCACCCCAAAGACAGAAGATGTCTAGAGATCCAGGACAGCCTTCCCAGGTCCCCGAGGAAAGGACTGGGAAGACTCCTGTCATCTCCAAAGACCAAAATAACCAAAAGACTCTTCCTCCATTTGAGTTGGCTCAGGGAAAACTTGAAGCACCCAAAAGAGAGAAGATGTCTAGACATCCAGTAGAGCCTTCCCAGGTGCTTGGGGAAAAGACTGAGAAGACTCCTAAGAAGCCCAAGGACAAAGCAAATGAAAAGCCTCAGCTACCTCCAAAGGAGTTAGCTAAGAAAGAATCTGAAGCACCCCAAAGACAGAAGATGTTTAGAGATCCAGTACAACCTTCCCACGTCCCCGTAGAAAGGACTGGGAAGACTCCTGTCATGTCCAAAGACCAAAATAGCCAGAAGCCTCTACTTCCACTTGAGTTGCCGCAGGGAAAACCTGAAGAACCCCCAAAACAGAAGATGTCTAGAGATGCAGTACAGCCTTCCCAGGTCCCCGAGGAAGGGACTGTGGAGACTCCTAAGAAGCCCAACGACAAAGCAATCCACAAGACTCGGCTACCTCCAATGGAGTTAGCCAAGAGAGAACCCAAAGCACCCAAGAAACACCCATTGCCCCAGGCCGGCCAGGCCAACCCTCCTCAAAAGAGGAAAGCCACCTATGTGGACCCTATTGACCATCTCATCTGCAGCCGGCTCCCTTGCCGACCTCTTCCCTCTTGCCCTCCACCCAAAAAACTGAAGATATCTCCCCATGCAGAACAGACTCCCCAGGTCCCCCTGGGCAGGACTGAGAAGAATCTTGACAAGTCCAAAGACAAAACAATTCAAAAGACTCAGCTACCTCCAGCTGCTTTGGCTCAGAGAGAACCTCAAGCACCCAAAGCACAGAAGGTATCTCCCCATCCAGTCCAGACTCCCCAGGCCCCTGTGCATAGCACTGAGCAGGCTCCTGTGAAGCCCAAAGACAAGGATAGTCAAAAGGCCCTCCTATCTCCAGTTGCCTTAGCTCAGAGAGAACCTGAAGCTCCCCCACAGCCCCTGCGGAAAGACTGGTGTCTTCAAAATTGGATTGAGAAGAAATACAGGAGTTTAACGCAGCCTTGCCAGAAAGAAGCAGACTTCACGGCCCAGCCTCAAAAAGCAGTGATCTCTCCACCCCGGGCAGCCTCAGTTCCTGCCTATCTCCTGGCCCATCCTGCCAAGAGGTCTCAAGATCCCCAAAGCTCTGCCAAGCCATGGTTGCATGGTTCATCTGACCATCGGTGCAAAATACCTAGAAACTCTCTATCCCCAAATGACCAGCAATTGGCCCAGGAGCCCACAGTTGCTTCCCTGCAAGTTACTCGGGATGTTCTGGCCAGATCACTCCCCAGACAACAGCCATTCGGTAAGGACATGCAACCTGTCCTCCCACAGGAGTCAGGTGCCGACATACCCCACATTCCTTCTCAGGACAGAAATCCAAAGGCCCTGACCCCAAATCTTCAACTCAGTATTCTGTATGAGGATCTCCAACTTTCTGACACAGATGAAGAAGAAGAGGAGGAGAAAGAGGTGGAGAATAAATGAAGAAACACAAAGAGCAGAAGATTTGCCATCTTGGGATATGGGGATGTCTGGGCTCTTGCAGGGGGAGAGGAGACAAGATGATGACATTTGGGAGCCATCTCATATTCCTGGCAAGGTGCTTCAAAAATCATTTTACTTGAGATCCCACTTAGTGACCTGGACTTTCCATCTTACCCTCCCTCTCCTAGTTCTTCAATGCATTGATCAAGCAGGTCTTCATCCATTATCTGCAGGTTTAACATGTCTCCCCGCAAGACTATGTACTCCCTAAGGACAGAGAGGCTCCAACCTTGGGACCTTCTCAGCGCCCAATTGCTTATTCTTCTACCCCACCGGACCCAGTAGCAGCTTTTTCTGCATCCATTGAAAGAATCATGGGATTTTGTTGGTTTGCTTGTTGATAGGGTCAATTATGTGGGTGGTTTTCCTAATATTGAACCAGCCCTGCATCCCTGGTATCAATCCCACTTGCTCATGGTGAATGACCCTTCTGATCACTTGCTGGAGTCTTTTTGCTAGTATCCTATTTAAGATTTGTGCATCTATATTCATTAGGGAGATTGGTCTATCGTTGTCTTTCTCTGTTTTTTGACCTGCCTGGCTTTGGAATCAGTACCATGTGTGTGTCATGAAAGGAAGTTGGTAGAACCCCCTCTTTGCTTATTATGTCAAATAGTTTGTATAGTATCGGGATGAGCTGTTCTTTGAATGTTTGATAGAATTCACTTGTGAATCCATCAGGCCCTGGGGATTTTTTCTTAGGGAGTTCTTTGCTGGCCTGTTGGATTTCATTTTCTGACATGGGATTATTTCAGAATTCTCTTTCTTCTTCTGTTAGTCTAGTGTAAAAATGGAGATTGAATCCAGGACTCCAGTCCCCAGAAGTCCTTGCTCACTTCCCAGAATGCTTTGTAATCGCACTGAATTCTCACCTGAAGGTCTCTTTCCTACTTCCCCTTCAGAGCAGACTCATCTCATGATGTGAGAGAAATTTGAATGGGCCTCTCGGCCCACCTAGCACCTGCTTCTCTTACTTGTATATTCTTCAATTCCTGATCTTAAATAAAACTCTAAACATATAATACTCCTGGCAGAGAGAAACTAATTTCTACCTGCCTCAGTTTCCCCCTAAATTTTAGTCTTACAGTTTGGCTTCACCACTTCGGGAAAATGAAATATCTCAATCTGCTGATTCTTTTTTCTACTAAGTTCGGCTTTTAATAGCTACTGCCTAGAAAATTTTTTAAGCCACGTTTCTCCAAGATGCTTTTTTAGAAAACCATCTTGATCAGCTCCTGCCTGCAGCCATCCCCTTCAGACATTCTTGATTCAATAGCGATCACCTGGTCACAGCCCTCCTGGCCCAGCTACTGTTGCCTGTAATCTGGACCAGTTTCATTGATATTGCTCACCTGGTCCTGGCCCTGCCGACCCCGGTGCTCTCTCTCTCACTGTCTCTCTCTGCCTCTCTCTCTCTCTTTGTCTCTGTCTCTGTCTCTGCCTCTCTCTTCCTCTCCCTCTCTCTCCCTCTCTGTCTCTCTCTGTCTTTCTCTGTCTGTCTCTCTCTGTCTCTCTGTCTCTCTCTCTGTCTCTCTCTCTCTCTCTGTCTCTCTCTCTCAATCACCTGGTCCCTGTTTAACCCAGATCGAGATCACCTGCTGACCCGCCTGCTCAGCAGACTCTAGCCTTGGAGCAGATTGCTCATCCCCCCCAGGCTCAGGACTCATTTCTACCAGGTGGTAAAAACTGGGTAACTTTCCCTTAGGCTAAGCCTCCATTTGTGGGGGTGGGATCATAGGAGGGGAGAGAAAAAAAGGGAGAGAAGAAAGTTTTTTTTTTTTCCAAGTAGGAACTTAAAAACATGGCTATTTTACAAGGATATCTTTTCATTGCATTGATCCTTTTATTCACTTCACCTGCGTGTCAGGGAAAAAATTCAGCTCTGTACAACCTTTTAGCTAACTTTGGGGAGGCAGCTGGGTGTCTCAGGGGACTGAGGGCGAGGCCTAGAGGCGCGAGGTCCTGGTTTGGAATATGGCCTGAGTCACTTCATGGTGGTGTGGCCCTGAGCACATCCCTTACCCCCATTGCCTAGCCCATATCAATTTGCCTTCTGACAATAGACATCTCAATGGATAAAAAATCCAAGGAACTTTAAAGAGAATGGAGATTGTATTTTGAGGGCATCTCAGACTCCAAAGCTTTATACAAATCTCTGTATTCTATTGCATTTTACTCTTTGCTTTGTTTATGATTTAACTGTGTGATATTAAGTATATATTTTACTGCATTCAATAGTATTCTGTTATGCTGTTCATTTTAATGCACTGAGATTTAACTACTGTTAAATTCTGTCCCTTTTTTTTTTAAATATAAAATTCAAGATCCCAATGGATCTGGATATTCTTCCCTCTCAGAGTTGATTTCACTGAGAGTAAGGCTTAAGTAAAAACTCTCTTCCTCTCCTTCTTATAGGAGAATTCTTCCCCTCCCCTTCCCATGTGTATCTTTGTGTGAGAAAGATTATTCTATTTGGGTTTTTTTCCTATTTCTTGGAGCATATCTTAGTACCATCAACGATCCCCCCCCTCCCTTTTTCTTTCTATCTCCCCCTTTCTCCATATCCTCTTGATGCCCCAAACTTTCCCTATGCGTGATTCTTCTTACTACTCTAACGATGCATACAATTTTTGAGAGTTACACATTAATTTTCCCCAAAGTTTCTCTTGCTCTTTGTGTTTGGATGTCAAACTTTGCACAGAGCTCTGGTCTTTTCTTTACAAACACTTGGAAGAAATCTTGCCTTTTGCTGAATGAACATACTTTCCCCTGGATCCTTCCTCTATATTCACTAAAATCACGAGAAATTTCCAGCTGACTTGGGTATTTGATTCGGGATATCCCTTGCTGACCAATAATGACATAGAGTTAGGTCAGAGACTTAAAGGTATCCTTTACAAAAACTATCAGCTCTGTGACAGTGATTTGTACAGAGTGAATACTTGTGAAACGCTGGGTATAACTAGGTGCCAGAGAAAGAATCATCACCACTGATAGAGGATATGTAAAAAGAGTTGTAAATTAGACATTGGATGAGGGAGGGGATTATGACCAAACTAGAGGTAGAGGTCACAGAAAGGAAAATAAAGGATTTGGATTACATGAAATGAAGTGTCCTTTTGCACAAGCAAAATTAATGCAGCCAAAATCAGAAGGAAGACAGGGAACTGGTGGAAAATTTTGCAACAGATTTCTCTGGTAAAAGCCTTATTCCTCAAATGTGTAGGAAACCTAGTCAAATGTAGAGAAATGAGAGCAATTCTCCAGTGGATCAATGATCAAAAGACATGAACAAGCAGTTTTCAGGAGAAGAAAGCAAAGCTAGGTGGCTCAGTGGATTGAGAGAGAGAGAGAGAGAGAGAGAGGATCCAAGGTGAGAGTCTGCATTAGAATCTGGCCTCAGGCACTTCTTAGCTGTGTGATCTTAGTCAATGCAGTTCATCTCAATTGACTAGACCTTGCCACTCTGCTGACTTGGAAAGTTCTGTGTTTGTTGTTGTTGTTTGACCTTTGGGGTGAGTTCTCACCCCTGAGCAGGAAGGACCACAGCCTGGGAGTTAGGCAGGAGCAGGTTCACACCTTTGTGGAATCCTCCCTGAGTAGGTGTGAACCCTTGGTGACAGGGCAGTATAAATTCGGGAGACAACTAGATGCCTCAGTATTTGGAGAGCCAGACCTGCAGACAGGAGGTCCTAGGTTCCAGTCCAGCTTCAGATACTTCCCAGCTAAGTGATCCTGAACAAGTCGCTTAACTCCCAATTGACTAGACCTTGCCATTCCACTGCTTTGGAACTTTACCAATTCCAAGAAGAAGGCAAGGGCTTAGAAAATATTGTTTTGGAGTACAGCGCAGCTGATTCCAGCCATTTTACCTGTGGAGTCCTCCAGATCAGACAGGCTGCCTGTGTCTTCCTTCCCTACTGACCGAGACAGAAGGTGAGAGGGTTGGTGGGGTTTGTGCTCGTTTGGGTCACGGTTTGACATTTGGGGTGATTTCTCAGGCCTGAGAAGGAAGGACCACAGGCTTGTATTTAGGCACCAGCTGGTTCCCTCCTTTGGGGAATCCTCCCTGAGAAGGTGTGATTCAGGAGGAGAAGCCCCTGGTCAAACAACTCCCTCAAGAGCAGGACCTGATCAAAGCCCAAAGAACCCAAATCGGCAGGAAGAGAAAGGTGTTGGAAACGATGAATGAGACCCAAAGGAACACTTCGAAGGTCCCAAGAGATGAAAAGCCCCCACAGAAGAAGATAGCCATGGACCGGGGGGACCCTATGGACGATCTCATCTGCAGCCGGCGTCCATGCCGACCTCGTCCCCCTCCCGCTCCACGCAAAAACCAGAAGATTTCTCCACTTCCACCTCAACCTCCCCAGCTCCCTGTGGAAAGGATGGAGAAGACTCCTCTGAAGGCCAAAGACGAAGATAGTCTAAAGACCCTACCTCCACTTCACTTGGCTCAGAGAGAACAGGAAGCACCCAAAAAAACAAAGATTTCCTCACATCCAGGACAACCTCTCCAGGGCCCTGTGGAAAGGACACAGAAGAGTCCTCAAAAGCCCGAGGACAAAGCAATTCCGAAGACTCAGCTACCTCCAATGGAGTTAGCTAAGAGAGAACGGGAAACACCCAAAGAACACCCATTGCCCAAGACCGGCCAGGCCAACCCTCCTCAAAAGAGGAAAACCATGCCTGTGGACCCTAATGACGATCTCATCTCCAGCTGGTTTCCATGCCCACCTCTTTGCCCTTGCCCTCCTCTCAAAAAACTGAAGATATCACCCCATGCAGTACAGACTCCCCAGGTGCTTGGGGAAAAGACTGAGAAGACTCCTAAGAAGCCCAAGGACAAAGCAATCCACAAGACTCGCCTACCGCCTATTGAGTTGGCTCAGGGAAAACCCGAAGCACCCCAAAACCAGAAGATGTCTAGAGATATACTACACCCTTCCCAGGTCCCCGTGGAAAGGGCGGTGGACACTCGTAAGATGCCCAAAGACAAAGCAAATGAAAAGCCTCAGCTACCTCCAAAGGAGTTAGCTAAGAAAGAATCTGAAGCACCCCAAAGACAGAAGATGTCTAGAGATCCAGGACAGCCTTCCCAGGTCCCCGAGGAAAGGACTGGGAAGACTCCTGTCATCTCCAAAGACCAAAATAACCAAAAGACTCTTCCTCCATTTGAGTTGGCTCAGGGAAAACTTGAAGCACCCAAAAGAGAGAAGATGTCTAGACATCCAGTAGAGCCTTCCCAGGTGCTTGGGGAAAAGACTGAGAAGACTCCCAAGAAGCCCAAGGACAAAGCAATCCACAAGACTCGCCTACCGCCTATTGAGTTGGCTCAGGGAAAACCCGAAGCACCCCAAAACCAGAAGATGTCTAGAGATCCACTACACCCTTCCCAGGTCCCCGTGGAAAGGGCTGTGGACACTCGTAAGATGCCCAAAGACAAAGCAAATGAAAAGCCTCAGCTACCTCCAAAGGAGTTAGCTAAGAAAGAATCTGAAGTACCCCAAAGACAGAAGATGTCTAGAGATCCAGGACAGCCTTCCCAGGTCCCCGAGGAAAGGACTGGGAAGACTCCTGTCATCTCCAAAGACCAAAATAACCAAAAGACTCTTCCTCCATTTGAGTTGGCTCAGGGAAAACTTGAAGCACCCAAAAGAGAGAAGATGTCTAGACATCCAGTAGAGCCTTCCCAGGTGCTTGGGGAAAAGACTGAGAAGACTCCTAAGAAGCCCAAGGACAAAGCAAATGAAAAGCCTCAGCTACCTCCAAAGGAGTTAGCTAAGAAAGAATCTGAAGCACCCCAAAGACAGAAGATGTTTAGAGATCCAGTACAACCTTCCCACGTCCCCGTAGAAAGGACTGGGAAGACTCCTGTCATGTCCAAAGACCAAAATAGCCAGAAGCCTCTACTTCCACTTGAGTTGCCGCAGGGAAAACCTGAAGAACCCCCAAAACAGAAGATGTCTAGAGATGCAGTACAGCCTTCCCAGGTCCCCGAGGAAGGGACTGTGGAGACTCCTAAGAAGCCCAACGACAAAGCAATCCACAAGACTCGGCTACCTCCAATGGAGTTAGCCAAGAGAGAACCCAAAGCACCCAAGAAACACCCAAGAAACACCCATTGCCCCAGGCCGGCCAGGCCAACCCTCCTCAAAAGAGGAAAGCCACCTATGTGGACCCTATTGACCATCTCATCTGCAGCCGGCTCCCTTGCCGACCTCTTCCCTCTTGCCCTCCACCCAAAAAACTGAAGATATCTCCCCATGCAGAACAGACTCCCCAGGTCCCCCTGGGCAGGACTGAGAAGAATCTTGACAAGTCCAAAGACAAAACAATTCAAAAGACTCAGCTACCTCCAGCTGCTTTGGCTCAGAGAGAACCTCAAGCACCCAAAGCACAGAAGGTATCTCCCCATCCAGTCCAGACTCCCCAGGCCCCTGTGCATAGGACTGAGCAGGCTCCTGTGAAGCCCAAAGACAAGGATAGTCAAAAGGCCCTCCTATCTCCAGTTGCCTTAGCTCAGAGAGAACCTGAAGCTCCCCCACAGCCCCTGCGGAAAGACTGGTGTCTTCAAAATTGGATTGAGAAGAAATACAGGAGTTTAACGCAGCCTTGCCAGAAAGAAGCAGACTTCACGGCCCAGCCTCAAAAAGCAGTGATCTCTCCACCCCGGGCAGCCTCAGTTCCTGCCTATCTCCTGGCCCATCCTGCCAAGAGGTCTCAAGATCCCCAAAGCTCTGCCAAGCCATGGTTGCATGGTTCATCTGACCATCGGTGCAAAATACCTAGAAACTCTCTATCCCCAAATGACCAGCAATTGGCCCAGGAGCCCACAGTTGCTTCCCTGCAAGTTACTCGGGATGTTCTGGCCAGATCACTCCCCAGACAACAGCCATTCGGTAAGGACATGCAACCTGTCCTCCCACAGGAGTCAGGTGCCGACATACCCCACATTCCTTCTCAGGACAGAAATCCAAAGGCCCTGACCCCAAATCTTCAACTCAGTATTCTGTATGAGGATCTCCAACTTTCTGACACAGATGAAGAAGAAGAGGAGGAGAAAGAGGTGGAGAATAAATGAAGAAACACAAAGAGCAGAAGATTTGCCATCTTGGGATATGGGGATGTCTGGGCTCTTGCAGGGGGAGAGGAGACAAGATGATGACATTTGGGAGCCATCTCATATTCCTGGCAAGGTGCTTCAAAAATCATTTTACTTGAGATCCCACTTAGTGACCTGGACTTTCCATCTTACCCTCCCTCTCCTAGTTCTTCAATGCATTGATCAAGCAGGTCTTCATCCATTATCTGCAGGTTTAACATGTCTCCCCGCAAGACTATGTACTCCCTAAGGACAGAGAGGCTCCAACCTTGGGACCTTCTCAGCGCCCAATTGCTTATTCTTCTACCCCACCGGACCCAGTAGCAGCTTTTTCTGCATCCATTGAAAGAATCATGGGATTTTGTTGGTTTGCTTGTTGATAGGGTCAATTATGTGGGTGGTTTTCCTAATATTGAACCAGCCCTGCATCCCTGGTATCAATCCCACTTGCTCATGGTGAATGGCCCTTCTGATCACTTGCTGGAGTCTTTTTGCTAGTATCCTATTTAAGATTTGTGCATCTATATTCATTAGGGAGATTGGTCTATCGTTGTCTTTCTCTGTTTTTTGACCTGCCTGGCTTTGGAATCAGTACCATGTGTGTGTCATGAAAGGAAGTTGGTAGAACCCCCTCTTTGCTTATTATGTCAAATAGTTTGTATAGTATCGGGATGAGCTGTTCTTTGAATGTTTGATAGAATTCACTTGTGAATCCATCAGGCCCTGGGGATTTTTTCTTAGGGAGTTCTTTGCTGGCCTGTTGGATTTCATTTTCTGACATGGGATTATTTCAGAATTCTCTTTCTTCTTCTGTTAGTCTAGTGTAAAAATGGAGATTGAATCCAGGACTCCAGTCCCCAGAAGTCCTTGCTCACTTCCCAGAATGCTTTGTAATCGCACTGAATTCTCACCTGAAGGTCTCTTTCCTACTTCCCCTTCAGAGCAGACTCATCTCATGATGTGAGAGAAATTTGAATGGGCCTCTCGGCCCACCTAGCACCTGCTTCTCTTACTTGTATATTCTTCAATTCCTGATCTTAAATAAAACTCTAAACATATAATACTCCTGGCAGAGAGAAACTAATTTCTACCTGCCTCAGTTTCCCCCTAAATTTTAGTCTTACAGTTTGGCTTCACCACTTCGGGAAAATGAAATATCTCAATCTGCTGATTCTTTTTTCTACTAAGTTCGGCTTTTAATAGCTACTGCCTAGAAAATTTTTTAAGCCACGTTTCTCCAAGATGCTTTTTTAGAAAACCATCTTGATCAGCTCCTGCCTGCAGCCATCCCCTTCAGACATTCTTGATTCAATAGCGATCACCTGGTCACAGCCCTCCTGGCCCAGCTACTGTTGCCTGTAATCTGGACCGGTTTCATTGATATTGCTCACCTGGTCCTGGCCCTGCCGACCCCGGTGCTCTCTCTCTCACTGTCTCTCTCTGCCTCTCTCTCTCTCTTTGTCTCTGTCTCTGTCTCTGCCTCTCTCTTCCTCTCCCTCTCTCTCCCTCTCTGTCTCTCTCTGTCTTTCTCTGTCTGTCTCTCTCTGTCTCTCTGTCTCTCTCTCTGTCTCTCTCTCTGTCTCTCTCTCTCTCTCTGTCTCTCTCTCTCAATCACCTGGTCCCTGTTTAACCCAGATCGAGATCACCTGCTGACCCGCCTGCTCAGCAGACTCTAGCCTTGGAGCAGATTGCTCATCCCCCCCAGGCTCAGGACTCATTTCTACCAGGTGGTAAAAACTGGGTAACTTTCCCTTAGGCTAAGCCTCCATTTGTGGGGGTGGGATCATAGGAGGGGAGAGAAAAAAAGGGAGAGAAGAAAGTTTTTTTTTTCCAAGTAGGAACTTAAAAACATGGCTATTTTACAAGGATATCTTTTCATTGCATTGATCCTTTTATTCACTTCACCTGCGTGTCAGGGAAAAAATTCAGCTCTGTACAACCTTTTAGCTAACTTTGGGGAGGCAGCTGGGTGTCTCAGGGGACTGAGGGCGAGGCCTAGAGGCGCGAGGTCCTGGTTTGGAATATGGCCTGAGTCACTTCATGGTGGTGTGGCCCTGAGCACATCCCTTACCCCCATTGCCTAGCCCATATCAATTTGCCTTCTGACAATAGACATCTCAATGGATAAAAAATCCAAGGAACTTTAAAGAGAATGGAGATTGTATTTTGAGGGCATCTCAGACTCCAAAGCTTTATACAAATCTCTGTATTCTATTGCATTTTACTCTTTGCTTTGTTTATGATTTAACTGTGTGATATTAAGTTTATATTTTACTGCATTCAATAGTATTCTGTTATGCTGTTCATTTTAATGCACTGAGTTTTTAACTACTGTTAAATTCTGTCCCTTTTTTTTATAGATAAAATTCAAGATCCCAATGGATCTGGATATTCTTCCCTCTCAGAGTTGATTTCACTGAGAGTAAGGCTTAAGTAAAAACTCTCTTCCTCTCCTTCTTATAGGAGAATTCTTCCCCTCCCCTTCCCATGTGTATCTTTGTGTGAGAAAGATTATTCTATTTGGGTTTTTTTCCTATTTCTTGGAGCATATCTTAGTACCATCAACGATTCCCCCCCCTCCCTTTTTCTTTCTATCTCCCCCTTTCTCCATATCCTCTTGATGCCCCAAACTTTCCCTATGCGTGATTCTTCTTACTACTCTAACGATGCATACAATTTTTGAGAGTTACACATTAATTTTCCCCAAAGTTTCTCTTGCTCTTTGTGTTTGGATGTCAAACTTTGCACAGAGCTCTGGTCTTTTCTTTACAAACACTTGGAAGAAATCTTGCCTTTTGCTGAATGAACATACTTTCCCCTGGATCCTTCCTCTATATTCACTAAAATCACGAGAAATTTCCAGCTGACTTGGGTATTTGATTCGGGATATCCCTTGCTGACCAATAATGACATAGAGTTAGGTCAGAGACTTAAAGGTATCCTTTACAAAAACTATCAGCTCTGTGACAGTGATTTGTACAGAGTGAATACTTGTGAAACGCTGGGTATAACTAGGTGCCAGAGAAAGAATCATCACCACTGATAGAGGATATGTAAAAAGAGTTGTAAATTAGACATTGGATGAGGGAGGGGATTATGACCAAACTAGAGGTAGAGGTCACAGAAAGGAAAATAAAGGATTTGGATTACATGAAATGAAGTGTCCTTTTGCACAAGCAAAATTAATGCAGCCAAAATCAGAAGGAAGACAGGGAACTGGTGGAAAATTTTGCAACAGATTACTCTGGTAAAAGCCTTATTCCTCAAATGTGTAGGAAACCTAGTCAAATGTAGAGAAATGAGAGCAATTCTCCAGTGGATCAATGATCAAAAGACATGAACAAGCAGTTTTCAGGAGAAGAAAGCAAAGCTAGGTGGCTCAGTGGATTGAGAGAGAGAGAGAGAGAGAGAGAGAGAGAGGATCCAAGGTGAGAGTCTGCATTCAAATCTGGCCTCAGGCACTTCTTAGCTGTGTGATCTTAGTCAATGCAGTTCATCTCAATTGACTAGACCTTGCCACTCTGCTGACTTGGAAAGTTCTGTGTTTGTTGTTGTTGTTTGACCTTTGGGGTGAGTTCTCACCCCTGAGCAGGAAGGACCACAGCCTGGGAGTTAGGCAGGAGCAGGTTCACACCTTTGTGGAATCCTCCCTGAGTAGGTGTGAACCCTTGGTGACAGGGCAGTATAAATTCGGGAGACAACTAGATGCCTCAGTATTTGGAGAGCCAGACCTGCAGACAGGAGGTCCTAGGTTCCAGTCCAGCTTCAGATACTTCCCAGCTAAGTGATCCTGAACAAGTCGCTTAACTCCCAATTGACTAGACCTTGCCATTCCACTGCTTTGGAACTTTACCAATTCCAAGAAGAAGGCAAGGGCTTAGAAAATATTGTTTTGGAGTACAGCGCAGCTGATTCCAGCCATTTTACCTGTGGAGTCCTCCAGATCAGACAGGCTGCCTGTGTCTTCCTTCCCTACTGACCGAGACAGAAGGTGAGAGGGTTGGTGGGGTTTGTGCTCGTTTGGGTCACGGTTTGACATTTGGGGTGATTTCTCAGGCCTGAGAAGGAAGGACCACAGGCTTGTATTTAGGCACCAGCTGGTTCCCTCCTTTGGGGAATCCTCCCTGAGAAGGTGTGATTCAGGAGGAGAAGCCCCTGGTCAAACAACTCCCTCAAGAGCAGGACCTGATCAAAGCCCAAAGAACCCAAATCGGCAGGAAGAGAAAGGTGTTGGAAACGATGAATGAGACCCAAAGGAACACTTCGAAGGTCCCAAGAGATGAAAAGCCCCCACAGAAGAAGATAGCCATGGACCGGGGGGACCCTATGGACGATCTCATCTGCAGCCGGCGTCCATGCCGACCTCGTCCCCCTCCCGCTCCACGCAAAAACCAGAAGATTTCTCCACTTCCACCTCAACCTCCCCAGCTCCCTGTGGAAAGGATGGAGAAGACTCCTCTGAAGGCCAAAGACGAAGATAGTCTAAAGACCCTACCTCCACTTCACTTGGCTCAGAGAGAACAGGAAGCACCCAAAAAAACAAAGATTTCCTCACATCCAGGACAACCTCTCCAGGGCCCTGTGGAAAGGACACAGAAGAGTCCTCAAAAGCCCGAGGACAAAGCAATTCCGAAGACTCAGCTACCTCCAATGGAGTTAGCTAAGAGAGAACGGGAAACACCCAAAGAACACCCATTGCCCAAGACCGGCCAGGCCAACCCTCCTCAAAAGAGGAAAACCATGCCTGTGGACCCTAATGACGATCTCATCTCCAGCTGGTTTCCATGCCCACCTCTTTGCCCTTGCCCTCCTCTCAAAAAACTGAAGATATCACCCCATGCAGTACAGACTCCCCAGGTGCTTGGGGAAAAGACTGAGAAGACTCCTAAGAAGCCCAAGGACAAAGCAATCCACAAGACTCGCCTACCGCCTATTGAGTTGGCTCAGGGAAAACCCGAAGCACCCCAAAACCAGAAGATGTCTAGAGATATACTACACCCTTCCCAGGTCCCCGTGGAAAGGGCGGTGGACACTCGTAAGATGCCCAAAGACAAAGCAAATGAAAAGCCTCAGCTACCTCCAAAGGAGTTAGCTAAGAAAGAATCTGAAGCACCCCAAAGACAGAAGATGTCTAGAGATCCAGGACAGCCTTCCCAGGTCCCCGAGGAAAGGACTGGGAAGACTCCTGTCATCTCCAAAGACCAAAATAACCAAAAGACTCTTCCTCCATTTGAGTTGGCTCAGGGAAAACTTGAAGCACCCAAAAGAGAGAAGATGTCTAGACATCCAGTAGAGCCTTCCCAGGTGCTTGGGGAAAAGCCTGAGAAGACTCCCAAGAAGCCCAAGGACAAAGCAATCCACAAGACTCGCCTACCGCCTATTGAGTTGGCTCAGGGAAAACCCGAAGCACCCCAAAACCAGAAGATGTCTAGAGATCCACTACACCCTTCCCAGGTCCCCGTGGAAAGGGCTGTGGACACTCGTAAGATGCCCAAAGACAAAGCAAATGAAAAGCCTCAGCTACCTCCAAAGGAGTTAGCTAAGAAAGAATCTGAAGTACCCCAAAGACAGAAGATGTCTAGAGATCCAGGACAGCCTTCCCAGGTCCCCGAGGAAAGGACTGGGAAGACTCCTGTCATCTCCAAAGACCAAAATAACCAAAAGACTCTTCCTCCATTTGAGTTGGCTCAGGGAAAACTTGAAGCACCCAAAAGAGAGAAGATGTCTAGACATCCAGTAGAGCCTTCCCAGGTGCTTGGGGAAAAGACTGAGAAGACTCCTAAGAAGCCCAAGGACAAAGCAAATGAAAAGCCTCAGCTACCTCCAAAGGAGTTAGCTAAGAAAGAATCTGAAGCACCCCAAAGACAGAAGATGTTTAGAGATCCAGTACAACCTTCCCACGTCCCCGTAGAAAGGACTGGGAAGACTCCTGTCATGTCCAAAGACCAAAATAGCCAGAAGCCTCTACTTCCACTTGAGTTGCCGCAGGGAAAACCTGAAGAACCCCCAAAACAGAAGATGTCTAGAGATGCAGTACAGCCTTCCCAGGTCCCCGAGGAAGGGACTGTGGAGACTCCTAAGAAGCCCAACGACAAAGCAATCCACAAGACTCGGCTACCTCCAATGGAGTTAGCCAAGAGAGAACCCAAAGCACCCAAGAAACACCCATTGCCCCAGGCCGGCCAGGCCAACCCTCCTCAAAAGAGGAAAGCCACCTATGTGGACCCTATTGACCATCTCATCTGCAGCCGGCTCCCTTGCCGACCTCTTCCCTCTTGCCCTCCACCCAAAAAACTGAAGATATCTCCCCATGCAGAACAGACTCCCCAGGTCCCCCTGGGCAGGACTGAGAAGAATCTTGACAAGTCCAAAGACAAAACAATTCAAAAGACTCAGCTACCTCCAGCTGCTTTGGCTCAGAGAGAACCTCAAGCACCCAAAGCACAGAAGGTATCTCCCCATCCAGTCCAGACTCCCCAGGCCCCTGTGCATAGCACTGAGCAGGCTCCTGTGAAGCCCAAAGACAAGGATAGTCAAAAGGCCCTCCTATCTCCAGTTGCCTTAGCTCAGAGAGAACCTGAAGCTCCCCCACAGCCCCTGCGGAAAGACTGGTGTCTTCAAAATTGGATTGAGAAGAAATACAGGAGTTTAACGCAGCCTTGCCAGAAAGAAGCAGACTTCACGGCCCAGCCTCAAAAAGCAGTGATCTCTCCACCCCGGGCAGCCTCAGTTCCTGCCTATCTCCTGGCCCATCCTGCCAAGAGGTCTCAAGATCCCCAAAGCTCTGCCAAGCCATGGTTGCATGGTTCATCTGACCATCGGTGCAAAATACCTAGAAACTCTCTATCCCCAAATGACCAGCAATTGGCCCAGGAGCCCACAGTTGCTTCCCTGCAAGTTACTCGGGATGTTCTGGCCAGATCACTCCCCAGACAACAGCCATTCGGTAAGGACATGCAACCTGTCCTCCCACAGGAGTCAGGTGCCGACATACCCCACATTCCTTCTCAGGACAGAAATCCAAAGGCCCTGACCCCAAATCTTCAACTCAGTATTCTGTATGAGGATCTCCAACTTTCTGACACAGATGAAGAAGAAGAGGAGGAGAAAGAGGTGGAGAATAAATGAAGAAACACAAAGAGCAGAAGATTTGCCATCTTGGGATATGGGGATGTCTGGGCTCTTGCAGGGGGAGAGGAGACAAGATGATGACATTTGGGAGCCATCTCATATTCCTGGCAAGGTGCTTCAAAAATCATTTTACTTGAGATCCCACTTAGTGACCTGGACTTTCCATCTTACCCTCCCTCTCCTAGTTCTTCAATGCATTGATCAAGCAGGTCTTCATCCATTATCTGCAGGTTTAACATGTCTCCCCGCAAGACTATGTACTCCCTAAGGACAGAGAGGCTCCAACCTTGGGACCTTCTCAGCGCCCAATTGCTTATTCTTCTACCCCACCGGACCCAGTAGCAGCTTTTTCTGCATCCATTGAAAGAATCATGGGATTTTGTTGGTTTGCTTGTTGATAGGGTCAATTATGTGGGTGGTTTTCCTAATATTGAACCAGCCCTGCATCCCTGGTATCAATCCCACTTGCTCATGGTGAATGACCCTTCTGATCACTTGCTGGAGTCTTTTTGCTAGTATCCTATTTAAGATTTGTGCATCTATATTCATTAGGGAGATTGGTCTATCGTTGTCTTTCTCTGTTTTTTGACCTGCCTGGCTTTGGAATCAGTACCATGTGTGTGTCATGAAAGGAAGTTGGTAGAACCCCCTCTTTGCTTATTATGTCAAATAGTTTGTATAGTATCGGGATGAGCTGTTCTTTGAATGTTTGATAGAATTCACTTGTGAATCCATCAGGCCCTGGGGATTTTTTCTTAGGGAGTTCTTTGCTGGCCTGTTGGATTTCATTTTCTGACATGGGATTATTTCAGAATTCTCTTTCTTCTTCTGTTAGTCTAGTGTAAAAATGGAGATTGAATCCAGGACTCCAGTCCCCAGAAGTCCTTGCTCACTTCCCAGAATGCTTTGTAATCGCACTGAATTCTCACCTGAAGGTCTCTTTCCTACTTCCCCTTCAGAGCAGACTCATCTCATGATGTGAGAGAAATTTGAATGGGCCTCTCGGCCCACCTAGCACCTGCTTCTCTTACTTGTATATTCTTCAATTCCTGATCTTAAATAAAACTCTAAACATATAATACTCCTGGCAGAGAGAAACTAATTTCTACCTGCCTCAGTTTCCCCCTAAATTTTAGTCTTACAGTTTGGCTTCACCACTTCGGGAAAATGAAATATCTCAATCTGCTGATTCTTTTTTCTACTAAGTTCGGCTTTTAATAGCTACTGCCTAGAAAATTTTTTAAGCCACGTTTCTCCAAGATGCTTTTTTAGAAAACCATCTTGATCAGCTCCTGCCTGCAGCCATCCCCTTCAGACATTCTTGATTCAATAGCGATCACCTGGTCACAGCCCTCCTGGCCCAGCTACTGTTGCCTGTAATCTGGACCGGTTTCATTGATATTGCTCACCTGGTCCTGGCCCTGCCGACCCCGGTGCTCTCTCTCTCACTGTCTCTCTCTGCCTCTCTCTCTCTCTTTGTCTCTGTCTCTGTCTCTGCCTCTCTCTTCCTCTCCCTCTCTCTCCCTCTCTGTCTCTCTCTGTCTTTCTCTGTCTGTCTCTCTCTGTCTCTCTGTCTCTCTGTCTCTCTCTCTGTCTCTCTCTCTCTCTCTGTCTCTCTCTCTCAATCACCTGGTCCCTGTTTAACCCAGATCGAGATCACCTGCTGACCCGCCTGCTCAGCAGACTCTAGCCTTGGAGCAGATTGCTCATCCCCCCCAGGCTCAGGACTCATTTCTACCAGGTGGTAAAAACTGGGTAACTTTCCCTTAGGCTAAGCCTCCATTTGTGGGGGTGGGATCATAGGAGGGGAGAGAAAAAAAGGGAGAGAAGAAAGTTTTTTTTTTTTCCAAGTAGGAACTTAAAAACATGGCTATTTTACAAGGATATCTTTTCATTGCATTGATCCTTTTATTCACTTCACCTGCGTGTCAGGGAAAAAATTCAGCTCTGTACAACCTTTTAGCTAACTTTGGGGAGGCAGCTGGGTGTCTCAGGGGACTGAGGGCGAGGCCTAGAGGCGCGAGGTCCTGGTTTGGAATATGGCCTGAGTCACTTCATGGTGGTGTGGCCCTGAGCACATCCCTTACCCCCATTGCCTAGCCCATATCAATTTGCCTTCTGACAATAGACATCTCAATGGATAAAAAATCCAAGGAACTTTAAAGAGAATGGAGATTGTATTTTGAGGGCATCTCAGACTCCAAAGCTTTATACAAATCTCTGTATTCTATTGCATTTTACTCTTTGCTTTGTTTATGATTTAACTGTGTGATGTTAAGTTTATATTTTACTGCATTTAATAGTATTCTGTTATGCTGTTCATTTTAATGCACTGAGTTTTTAACTACTGTTAAATTCTGTCCCTTTTTTTTATAGATAAAATTCAAGATCCCAATGGATCTGGATATTCTTCCCTCTCAGAGTTGATTTCACTGAGAGTAAGGCTTAAGTAAAAACTCTCTTCCTCTCCTTCTTATAGGAGAATTCTTCCCCTCCCCTTCCCATGTGTATCTTTGTGTGAGAAAGATTATTCTATTTGGGTTTTTTTCCTATTTCTTGGAGCATATCTTAGTACCATCATCGATTCCCCCCCCTCCCTTTTTCTTTCTATCTCCCCCTTTCTCCATATCCTCTTGATGCCCCAAACTTTCCCTATGCGTGATTCTTCTTACTACTCTAACGATGCATACAATTTTTGAGAGTTACACATTAATTTTCCCCAAAGTTTCTCTTGCTCTTTGTGTTTGGATGTCAAACTTTGCACAGAGCTCTGGTCTTTTCTTTACAAACACTTGGAAGAAATCTTGCCTTTTGCTGAATGAACATACTTTCCCCTGGATCCTTCCTCTATATTCACTAAAATCACGAGAAATTTCCAGCTGACTTGGGTATTTGATTCGGGATATCCCTTGCTGACCAATAATGACATAGAGTTAGGTCAGAGACTTAAAGGTATCCTTTACAAAAACTATCAGCTCTGTGACAGTGATTTGTACAGAGTGAATACTTGTGAAACGCTGGGTATAACTAGGTGCCAGAGAAAGAATCATCACCACTGATAGAGGATATGTAAAAAGAGTTGTAAATTAGACATTGGATGAGGGAGGGGATTATGACCAAACTAGAGGTAGAGGTCACAGAAAGGAAAATAAAGGATTTGGATTACATGAAATGAAGTGTCCTTTTGCACAAGCAAAATTAATGCAGCCAAAATCAGAAGGAAGACAGGGAACTGGTGGAAAATTTTGCAACAGATTTCTCTGGTAAAAGCCTTATTCCTCAAATGTGTAGGAAACCTAGTCAAATGTAGAGAAATGAGAGCAATTCTCCAGTGGATCAATGATCAAAAGACATGAACAAGCAGTTTTCAGGAGAAGAAAGCAAAGCTAGGTGGCTCAGTGGATTGAGAGAGAGAGAGAGAGAGAGAGAGAGAGAGGATCAAAGGTGAGAGTCTGCATTCAAATCTGGCCTCAGGCACTTCTTAGCTGTGTGATCTTAGTCAATGCAATTCATCTCAATTGACTAGACCTTGCCACTCTGCTGACTTGGAAAGTTCTGTGTTTGTTGTTGTTGTTTGACCTTTGGGGTGAGTTCTCACCCCTGAGCAGGAAGGACCCCATTGCCTAGCCCATATCAATTTGCCTTCTGACAAGAGACATCTCAATGGATAAAAAACACAAGGAACTTTAAAGAGAATGGAGATTTTATTTTGAGGGCATCTCAGACACCAAGGGTTTATACAAATCTCTGTATTCTATTGCATTTTACTCTTTCCTTTGTTTATGATTTAACTGTGTGATGTTAAGTTTATATTTTACTGCATTCAATAGTATTCTGTAATGCTGTTCATTTTAATGTACTGAGTTTTTCACTACTGTTAAATTCTGTCGCTTTTTTTTTTTTTAAGATAAAATTCAAGATCCCAATGGATCTGGATATTCTTCCCTCTCAGAGTTGATTTCACTGAGAGTAAGACTTAAGTAAAAACTCTCTTCCTCTTCTTCTTAGGGACAAAGGTAGTCTAACGACTCTACCTCCACCTGACTTGGCTCAGAGAGAACAAGAAGCAGCCACAAAACCAAAGATTTCTTCCCATTCTGTACAGCCTCTCCAGCTCACTGTGGAAAGGAGTGAGCAGACTCCTGTGAAGCCCAAAGGCAAAGATAGGAAAAAGTCTGTACCTCCAGTTGAGTTGGCTCAGAGAGAACCTGACACACCCCAAAAACAGAAGAGATCCATAGATCCAGTAGAGCCTTCTCAGGTCCCTGTGGAAAGGACAGAGGAGACTCCTAAAAAGCCCGAGGACAAAGCAATTCCAAAGACTCAGCTACCTCCAATGGAGTTAGCTAAGAAAGAACCTGAAACACCCAAGAACACCCATTGCCCAAGACCGGCCAGGCCAACCCTCCTCAAAAGAGGAAAACCATGCATGTGGACCCTAATGAGGATCTCATCTGCAGCTGGTTTCCTTGCCGACCTCTTCCCCATTGCCCTCCCCCCAAAAAATTGAAGATATCACCCCATGCAGTGCAGACTCCCCAAGTCCTTGGGGAAAAGACTGAGAAGACTCCTATGAAGCGCAAGATCAAAGCCATCCAAAAGACTCAGCTACCTCCAGTCGAGTTATCTCATAGAGAACCCGGAGCACCCAAAAAATACTTAATATTCACCCCCACAACTAGACCATGCATCCTCTGAGTTTTTGTGGTATCTAACAAAATTACACATAGTACAAAGCCTCCATTTTGTTCTGTATCTACATATCTCACCCTTTTCTACCATTCTCCCCAAAGGCTTCCACATTTCTAAATTTGTCATAAGTTTCAAAACCCATTCTTAGGAAAAGAGCTTTTGACATGTAAAGTCACATTTTCTTTTGGAGCAGTAAACTTTAAAGTATTAGCAAAGGAGAGAGGAGAGAAAAATCACATTATGCACACATAGCACATCATTTTTTCTCTTCTTTTAAGTGTTTCAAGATGTTCAGATGGTATAATCATTTACACATGTACTTATATCAGGAGCTCTGTACATTGAAATAAACAGAAATGAATTTATCCCACTGATGACAGAACCAAATAATGAAAATGGTGTGTTCATTTAAAATGCCTCTGTATTTAGAATGTACAAATGGAGCATTGAGTGTGCTGATTATAGTAACTAAATGAGTATTTTTTTAGAAGAAAATGTAGAGGAATATTTCCGCAAAATATTATAGTGAAAAAATTGAACACAAATTGGCAGGAAAAATCCTAGATGCAATTTCTATCTGTGGTTGAAAAGAACTACATTACATTGGTATCTTAATGTATCAAATGCTTAGCATAGACAAAGAAAAAGTCTGACTTACCTAAGAACTTTGGATTGTAATAAATTCATCTAATGTGATCTTGGATAGGTTTGAGGTCTGGAACACTCAATATTTGTTCATGAGAAGAGGATCGGGTTCTTTTGCTTCTTAGTACTTTAGAGCAGGTCATTTCTGTCTCCAAGGAAATTAGAAGTTAATCAACTTAATTGCTCAGTTGTAGGCAAAGTAATTTGTAAATAAATGTAAATTCATTCAACTGATTTGGCCTTCTATCAGTAGGTCAATTATTTTTGTGGATATGATGCCTTCATAAAGGAAGTGATTGGAGTATAGAATTTGGAATATGGAAAACCTAGTTTCATGTCTTGCCTCACACACTTTCTAGCTATTTCTGACAAATCACTTCATGTCTCTGAATATCAGTTTCCTCATTTTAACATGAGGTACAGGCAGGCAAGGTAGATGGCTTTTAAGATCTCTTTCAGCCCTAAATTTCTGATCCTATGAACTATGGTCCAATACAGAAATCTTTGGACTTTAGAGGCAGGAGAGGCAGGTAAAAACAGTGATTTCACGTACTCTGTGCTCACAGAAAGAAAAAAAAATTAACATTCCTAAGCCTTTTTACTCACTTGTAAAATGGACATTTTTAAACTTGCATTACCTACCTCCTAAGATTAGATTACTATCCTCCTGTCATGGTAACAGAAAAAAAAAAAAAAACTAGATTTGTCTATATATTTTTGAGGCTAACCTTTACCTCTAGATAATAATCTCATATAGAATAAAGCATATCCCATTCTTCTCCCATTCCCATAATATTTGTGGGTGTCTCTTTTCCTCTCAGATCCTTCCCAAATGTTAACCAAATGTCAATTTGAGATGTTTCAACTTGTGGTTTAAGGTAAAGAGATTTGGAGTCTGGGATCCTGAATGTGAATTCGGGTTCAATTACTTAGTACCTTGGGCAAATTACTTCCTTTTTAGACTTCTGTTTCAGGAAATTGAAAGGATATGAAAGATTATCTTTAAGGTCTTTTCTAACTCTAATCTTATTGGGAGATGAATCAGGCTATTAATGTTTAGTATCATTCTGATAACACTAGCTTTTACTAATAATTGTCCACAATGGCCATAGTCCAAACTCCCAAAGGGTGGGAGTACCATACTGTCAAGTTAATAGCAACCATGCTTAGAGCTTTCCCTTGGTCTCTCTTACTCCTGAGCCTCTGTAAAAGTAAGTGAAATAAAGCATAACTTTTAAAGGGCTATAGAAATATGAGTTATCATTACTGCTATTATTGTTATTATTATAACTGAACTGCCCCCAAGCTTCATTTAGGTGCCTAAAAATCATTTAAGTTCACTTTCTATCAAATCACTGTTCACAAGCACTCGTTTTCATCCATATATTCCCTGACCAGTCAGAATTATATGTAACATAATAGTGAGGGAAAGGACATTAAATTGAATTTTAAAACAAAGTAAACCACAAAATGCTAAACCAAGAAAGAAGCATTCCCAAGCATACCATTTCCCCAAACCAGCTTCCTCTTCTCTCTCATCTCATATTTGGCTTCACCTATAAGGAAAGAGAGAGATGACTCTAACATTGCTCTGATAAAATGGTTTATCTCTGGAAACAGATACTTTAGATCAACTTTCCTTTAGTCTCACTCAAATAATATTAGTCCATCAATCATTTAAAGAGTCAAGGATGAAGATGAGGCCACAGTGAGAAAGTCCTTGGTGACCTTTAAAGGAGAATTGTCAAATACAATAATATGGACAGAATGGAGCAGGAAAAATCTGGGTTGGTCATTTTCAAATCTGGCCAAAAAAGAAAGAAGATAGGCAATGGAATAGAAGTATTGAGATAAAGGTATTTTTTACATGAAAATTCCCAGATATCTCCCTCCCTCCCTCCTTTCCCCATACTAGAAGTATTTATTTTTGTAAACTGGGTAGAACTAAGTATGGTCACAGAAAAATGAAAAAGTACTGTTGAAGAGACAAGGAGCAAAACAGAAAGGGTTTAAGGACACATCTAGAATGGTTGAGTTTTGCCAGCAGAAAAAACTGTTCTTTCTTTGAAGAGGGACAGTAGGTGAGGATAGGCAATAACAAATATTGAAGCATGAATAGGTCTATGTATGTATTTTCTCATACAACATGAGCGAATATTTATATATCTTTATGTATCTAAAGAAGATCATATTAAAATGTGTTTTACACATTAAAAGGGATATATATGAATTTGATTCAATGATGTGTCTAAAGGATTGTATTTCATTCTTGGTCATTAAATGGAGTTAAGGACAGAAAAAAGGGACATTAAGAAGATTCAAGGACTATTTGGTATCAGTATGCAGAGCTGCTTTATTAATTTCTGTCATTAATATAAAGTTTCTATCTTCTTGAGTTCCCTTACTTTTTTTAGATCATTTGCATGAAAGAATAGAGGGTAGAGAATAGAATTGCGGGTATCCACTTGGATATCATTTGTAAAACAGAAAAATAGGAGACAAATAAGGGGGGGGGGGAATTCCTCTCATTTTTTTATTAAATTTATTTTTAGCATTTTAAAAAGGTTTTGAGTTCTAAATTCTCTCCTTTTCTCCCACCCATCCCAAACCTCTCGAGAAGGTAAGCAATATAGATAGATAGATAGATAGATAGATAGATAGATAGATAGATAGATAGAGATATGTATCAATTATACATGTGAAGTCATGTAAAACATTTCCATATTAGCCAAATTACAAAAAATAATAATTAAAAAATAAGAAATACAAAGTGGTAAAAATCATCCTTCAATCTGTATTCAGAGTTCATCAGAATTCTCTCTGGAGACGGATGGCATTTTCAACATAGGTCTTTTAGGAATTGTCTTGAATCATTGTCTTTTTCAGTGTAAATGTATCTGATATCAAGTGTCACTCTGTAGTTCAAACACTTGAGCTGTATAGAGATTTAGGAAAAGTGCCATCCAGTTGCCTCTCAGTGTATTTATAACGAAAGCAGCCTATACCTCTTCCTTAGGTACAGAGACTCCCAAACTGAGAGATCAGCAAGGTAAATTTTGTAGCTAAGGTTGCCATTAGATTGTTATTTTCAGGATTCTGGAAATGAACACACAGAGAAAAGAAAAATGCTAAATTTTAATTGTGTTTTTCTTTTTTCACTCCTTTCTCAGACTTGAAAGCAACACTAAAAGTTTTTATCTGAGTAGAAAAAGCCAAAGCTCACATTCTTCAGCTAACATTTACCCACATATTCATCCATGCCAGCAAGAGACCAATTTGCAAATAGACAACCATGAAATTTTAGGAAATTGATTCATCAACGGCCATAGAATGGCATACTTTTCCCCCTCTATTGTATTTGCAAAAAAATATCTTTGTTTGCCTATCTAACTACTGGATTAACATATTTGCTGATTTTTTTTGAAGTTGTAATAAAAATGAGCAGTCTTTTCTAGCAAAACTTTTCTAATTTCATCAAAATCATATAGATGTACATATATGTTTTATGTATACATATGCGTATATTTTTTGAGAAAATTCTATTAGCAAAAGTGCCAATAAGAGAAACTAAGTCTCCAAGTAAAAAAGAAATAGGTTTCTTGAGAGAGGGTTGGTCTCACAATAAACTGGACTCTGGTCCAGACCAAAGATCCCAAGTCTTAGGAGATGGCCTTTTTTTATGCACAGAAATATGATGATCCTGTGTCAGATCAAGATAATATGGGGAAAAGTTAGAATTAAAATGGTTTGAATAGACAGCCTCCAGATGGGTATGGCTTAGGTGATACTACAGATAGTGAATAAGTTGGAAAGTACAGCATTATTACTTCTGGATGGTACTCAGTATCTATTCTTAGGCCTGACCTTTACAAAGCCCTTGTAATTCTTGGAAAATAAGGGGATAGGATCTGATATACAAAGAGTTCTTATGAATGTTCAGGAGCAAGTTACCTAAGCTGGTAGCAAATCTAGGGCAATCCACCTTTAGGGATAAACATCCTTTGTCTGACTATCTATGCCATTGCACCTCCTGTGATTAACCATCCATCCCATCAGGGTGTGGATACTTGGTAGGAACATTTGGGTTACAAGCCTAAGGTCACAATGCCTACCAACAAGACTTAATACCACCCTAAGCTATATTTTTCCTACCTAATGCTTCTAAATCATGTAATGATAACTATATTTCTTGATTGTTAATTCAAAGCTAATGATTGTATTATAAAAGTAATTATAAAGACTAATACTATTATAATTATAAAAGGGAGCAGCAGGTTTCACATTCATATATATAAATGTATACATATATAAATGAATAAAATATAAATACATATACATATACATATATATGATCAGGAGAAAGATATTAACAATGGCACCGAATGTTGCATGATTCAGCTTTACACACAAAAAAGAGAGAGGCCTACCGACATACATATACAAATTAAAAGTTTGTTATATTTTTGCTGTTGCTTGGGAAAATATCTTTTTTAAAAAAAATTTATCAGATTGAGTACATTTTCAAAGAATGTAACCTGCATTTTTAAGAGCAAACTAAAATATTTTTGAAAACTAGAATAAAAAAATCATACTTCTCCCTTAGATTCTATACTTTCTTGTGGTTCTGACTTTAGTGAAACAGTTTGAGCTTCAGCAAAAGTCTGGTCAAGGTACTTTTCCCCTGTTCTTCACAATAGCATATTTTCACTTATACAAGCACATCTAAGTTCTTGATAAACACCCATCATCTAAGCGATTCTTGGACAAAATAGCATATTCTTTTTTAAAATCTCTTTCCACTTGAATGGCTAATGTAGAAAGCATAGAAAATTGCCTTTTTGCATGACCACTCAACAAGGTTTTCTATTCACCCAGGGCCAATTAAGAGCTAGCAGAAGGAGACTACCACACTTGCCATATAAGGTTGGGTCAGTACTGATGGGTTTCCTTCCTACTATGAATGCCAGCCAGTATTTTACTTAGTTTTTGGCTTAGACAAGAAAGAAACCAGTGTTAAAAAATGGCCTCTTTGTTGTGACTCAAAGACTACAATAGTTGGGATTTTTTAAAATACCACTAAGCCTTTACATTTGAGATAACCAACTAAAGAAGCCGTTTCCTTCATTGCTTCCAACCAGAAGTATGGCTGTATATCAGGTCATTTCCCCAAAAATGACTATCCCCAAAGTATATTTAAATCAAGCCTTGGAAAGAACAATGTTCAAACAACTACATTAAATCAGGCTTCTTGATGGAGAGAATCACAGAGTCATTAAAAAAAACCTCAATTGCCAATACTCTTCAATGTATTATGATAATTTCCTACAACTATGACCTTGCTTGCCACATTAATTTGCCCTTCCTATTCCTTTACGTAGCAATTATGGTTTTTAATTCGCCCAAAGCAATGGATGATCATTATATTAGAAAGCTATGATGGCAGAAATGAGAATAAAAATGTTATGAGATTGAAAAAGCTCTGGAGGACCAAGTAACCACCATAAGCCTTTATTATATCCATGCCATATTAATGCTAAATAGTCTACACATGCTGCATACAAATCCTACTTCAATTGGATCCTTTCAAAAGTTAAAAACCAAGAAAAAAACATTCCCATATATTCATATGCAAATTTCAAGAGAAATCATGCCTTTTATAACAAACTACTGAGTCTTCAAACATGACAATCATTTACCCAATAGATTAACACAAAGTATTATAGTGGCTATGTAGGTCTCTCATTGACCTAGATTTCTTTCATCCCCATTTTTCACCTACTGCCATTTTTTCTACTGCCTACTCTTTTACTCAGTTGGTTACTTAAATAACAATGACCAAATTCCTACTATGTCTCAGGCATTATACTAAGCACTGCAGATACAAAGAAAGGTTTTTTTTAAAGACAGAGCTGAGAGGACCTCCAGGAATTGATGCAGAGAGAAAGGAGCAGAACCAGGAGAACATTGTACACAGAGATTGATACACAGTGGCACAATCGAATGTAAAGGACTTCTCTAGTAGCAGCAATGCAATGACCCAGGACAATCCAGATGAACTTATGAGAAAGAACAACTATCCACATCCAGAGAAAGAACTGTGGGAGGAGAAATGCAGAAGAAAAACATATGATTGATCACATGGCCATCATCACCTTATAACTTGACTATTACAATAGCCTTCTAATGTATATCTTGACCTCAAACCTCTTCCCACAGCTTCAATTGAATAATGAGTTTGAAAGCCAAATTACAGAGTTCAGAAGATAATGAGAGAAAAGGAAATGAAGGTACCTATTATAGATGACCTTTTCTAGCAGCTTAGTAAAAAAGGTAAGAAGGATGGAAGGATCAAGTGAGATTTCTTTAAAGGATGGAGAATAATACATGGGCATGTTTGGAAATAGGCTGTAGATAGGGAGTGATTGTAGACTAGGGAGAGAGAAGGACTGATAGAAGGATAAATCTACTAGAAAAGACAGTAAGAAATGAGATAAATCATACATGTAGGGAATTTTGCTTTGACAAGAACAAAGACCTTCTTGGGAGGGGGGATGAAGTAAGAAATAATTGTAGAAAGCACTGAGTAATGTAAAATGAGAAACAGAGAAGAGGGAACCCTACAACATGCCTCAATTTTTTTAGTGAAAAAAAAAAAGGCAAAGTTCCCAGCTGAAAAAGTTGAGGGAGAAGGAGTTGTGGAAGATTTCCATTGGATGAACTCATTTTGTTTGTCATTTCTTATGGTTCAATAGTATCCCATTACAATCATATATCACAATTTGTTCAGCCATTCTCCAATTGATGGATACCCCCTCAGTTTCCAATTCTTTGACACTACAAAAAGAGCTGCTAAAATATTTTTGTGCAAATAGGTCCTTTTCCCTATATCTGATATCTTTGGGATACAGACCTAGTAGTGATATTACTGAGTGCATACATAGTTTTATGGTCCTTTGGATGTGGTTCCATACTGCTCTCTAGAATGGCTATATCATTTCACAGTTCCACCAATAGTGTATTAGTGTCCCAATTTTCCCACATCTCCACCAATGTTTATTATTTGCCTTTTGGGTCATAACAATTCATTTTTTAAAACTACAACTTATTTTCCTTTTACTTGCCAAAATCCAACCACACTTTTTTTCCTTCACCCATATGTCTGGTAAGTTTCAATTCTACCAAACTAAACAGAAAATAATAAAATTTAAGGTACTAGAATAACAAGATATATTTCCTCATCAACAGTTCCCTTTGCTGGAGCAGTTAGGTGGTTCAGTGGATTGAGAGCCAGACTTTGAAATGGGAGGTCCTAGATTTAAATCTTCCCCAAGATATTTCCTAGTTTTATGACCCTAAGCAAGGCATTTCACCCCCATTGCCTAGCCCTTGC
Source organism: Monodelphis domestica (assembly GCF_027887165.1). Classification (NCBI taxonomy): domain Eukaryota; kingdom Metazoa; phylum Chordata; class Mammalia; order Didelphimorphia; family Didelphidae; genus Monodelphis; species Monodelphis domestica. Next base: position 375,752,500 of record NC_077229.1, read on the forward strand.
TGCTCTTCTGCTTTGTAACCAATACACAGTATTCATTATAAGATGGAAGGTAATGGTTTTAAAAAAATTCTCTTTGTGAATGAATTCACAGATCTGGACCAAAAAATGAATCAATAACAGCAACAACAACAAAAAAGAAATTATATATAATCAAACCCACAAGTAATCCACTGACCACCTTTTAATTAATAGCTATAACATCCATTTTCATTTTTAAATCATTATTAGAATTGCTGACAATTAGTTAAATTGTTTGATTAAGTTTCACCTTATTTCTCTGTTCAAGTTCCAGAAACTTTATTGATAATCAATGGAATAGCCAGTAGCCAGAGCTGAAGAGGAAGAAGAGAATGGCTCACATGTATATATTGCCTCAGTTTTACAAAGTGCTGTGTGAATGTGTGTATGCATGCACACACACATAATTTATAACTATATCTATAGCTCTCTCTGTGTGTGTATATAGCTATTACAAAGATTTTCTTTACTGTGTAGAAATCATTACTCTAACTCATCAAACCATTGAGGTTCCCACAATTACATATAATAAACTACAGGCTTGTGTTTCTCAATTCAATCATTTCACAAGCTACTTACTTTTAGAAATGAGCAAAATCTATTAAAATCTCTCCATGATGCTAATAAAACCTACTGAGAACTCCCATTCCTTAGATAGATTGATTAGGTATCATTATCCCTAACATTCATACTGTTTCAACTCTTCCATCATAAAACTGTCAGCAAGGTACCTCACCAAGGTGATGGGGGAATTATTAAGAGGAAATGAGGAAAATCCTTTGAAGGCGAGCAATGAACAGGAATACTATATATTTCAGAATACTGTCATGTAAATGCAATAACATACCAAGGTATCAACATTGCAGTAGATCTGTGAAACCACCCATGCAGATGTTCCTTCCAGCAGTGGAGAATATAATCCATCCCTGCTTTACCAATCTATGATTTTTATCCATGTCTTCTCAATAAATCTTCCAAAGAAGGACTACATAATACCTAGGAGCTCTTCCAGAGCTTTTAACTTTTAGTGGCTACCAATGCAGCACTGTGACAGTCCATTTATTATTCCTCCATCTTACTACATGACTAGCCCACCTCCTTTTCCAGTTACACATTTCCCAGTGGATCTCTTGTATACTACTTCTCGTGCATGAAGTATTGCTGGTAATAAAATACAGTCTACTCCCACTGGCCAATTTAAGTAGCCTGTGACACATTATATTTTAATAGTATTTAAATTTTAATTGCAAAGATTTTCCATTCAGTCTTAACTATAATCTAATATTTGAGGTTTCACAGAATGAAAAATATCACCTATTATGAACAGAAAGAAAATTTGATCAATGAGGATTACAGCTAGTCTTGGGTTAGCAAAGGATTTTTAATAGATTTTAAAACATCAGAAGACTTTTTCCCTTTTTAATGAGTGATCCCCCAATTAAGTCTCTGATAAATACTTTAGTGATGCAATTAAGGAAGCTTAGAAAAACTACTTACCATGCACTCACTAGGTTATAAATTCATAATGTACCCATGATTTCATTCTCTGAATTTGTCTAATTCAATGTTTCCCAAATCAAGTTGAGGGAAATTTTGGTGTTTTCAAAGAAGAATTGAAAGTAGAAATATATGAATATGGAGAAATTTCCAAAGCTAAAGATATTTGTCCTCTAAAGTATTTGTTCATTTTTTTGAGCTTCAAATCTCCCTAGGCCTTTCTATATCTATCAGCTGACCGTGAGTCAACTTTGGCACCCAGTTAAGCTATCTCCTGGTCCTTGGTGCATAATCAATCTTAAAGTCTAACCCTACTCTATCATTTTCCCCAGCTTGTTGACTATTTGGTAGATGGGGCCAGTGAAGCCTTAATATGCTCACCACCTAAAGCCTAGCAAACTGGAACCTTGAGCTGAGAGCCCTACTGCCACCCATGAGACAGCAGGGGAAATGATGATATAGGTAAGAAGTAGCAAAGAACCAGAGTACATACAGAAGATCTGACATCAGTGCTGCTGGGATCAGAGCACAAAACACATATTTTAGGCTTATAGGTTTGAGGATCAAGACAATTCCAGAGTGTAATGTCCCACAGGCAGCATACAAGGTGCCTTGGTGGCAGACTTGCAACCTATAGGAGAGTAGCAGATGTCAGGCATGGGGTCTCCTATGGGGTTCCAGTTACTGGGGAGAATATGTAAGCTCAGAAGTGAACCCATAAATCAAAGAAGGGCAAAGAATAGGCTTGAGAAACAAGGAATGAGGATGTAGTTTTGGGAAAGAATGTTTTTAGGAAAGGTATTACATGCTTTAGGATAAGCCTTGTAAACCTTGCATAAGTGTTGCCTCAGGGCACCAATAGGACAATTTTACTTGGGAATTCCCTACTATAGGTATCAAAATATTTATTAAATTCTTTAAATATCCAGTTTTGGGTATAGAAATTATTTCATTTCCTCTATGGTGATCCAAAATGTAACCAATATCCTTTGTTTTTACCAAATATTTATCCAAATAACCTTCGTTTTCACCAAACTAAGCAAAATTTAACCAAATATCTTTTATTTTAGGGCTATTCAATGTCCCTGGACTCCCTAAATATTCATTTATAGATTGTGTGTATGTATATATGTATATATATATGTATATACATATATTATCTCAAATACATAAACGTTCAGTGGCAACAATAGTACAATAATACCTGCATATATCATTACTGGTGGAGTAATGGGCATGCATTCATGTATGTTTTGTAAATTCAGGAATATCAAAATGTCATTCCCTCAATGCCATCTCCATTAGCCTTCAGCTGGAATAGTTGCTCATTTAACAACAGTAATATTCATCATCATCTTAGATGAACCAATCCCATTGTGATGAGCCTCTCCAAAAGGAGCCCCTCTGGTCCCTTGGGCAACAGACACACATTTCATCTCTAAGACCAAACTCAAAGCCTTCCAGCTTAGAAGAAACTGATAGAGCTCTTCCCCTAGTGTCATAGCCTTTAAGAATTCAAGATGACAAACATATTGAAGTATCAAATTAGAACCCCAGTAGGAGCCCTCTTAATGTTCCCTGTAAAAACTTGTGCAGCAGGATTCTCTCTCTTTCTTTTGTCCTTGCAGAGAAGAGATTATAGTTTGATTCAGTTTCCCAATGAAAAATGTGAATTAGATAGATAATCAAGAAGAGGATAGGGTATAGAGGAGGAACATGCTAAGGACCATCAAGTAGCTCTGGTGAGACATCAAAATAGTGGAGAAGACAAAAGACAAATGCTACTTACTCCTGCACTGTGTGCCAGCATGACTTAAATATAGTTTGCTTGAGACATGCAAGAAAACTCCCTTATGGTCTCAAATGCCTCACCTCACTCTGTTACCCACTTAAGTCTAAGTGAGCTAGGGCACCTTGAGGATTGTATACAAAAGTATTGGGATTAACACAGAGAATGTATACGTATATTTTAATTCTAAAAATACTCCCAGGAAATTTACTAATCTGGAATCAGGTTAAAAAGCTAATCACCCAAGAAGGAAATTTACTAATCTGGAATCAGGTTAAAAAGCTAATCATCCAAGAAGGAAATCATCTTCTGGAGAAGAGATAATCTGCAAAGACTGGAAACCTGACTGACTGGCTGGAAGCAGATGGATGATGGAAGCCATCAGCTAAGAGGAAAGAAATTTTACTAGTTGCAGAAAGTCAGAAGTGCCTGGGAAAGGACTGATCACTGTATAGGAATGACAAAGACAAATACCCTTACTTAAAAGTTTCCCCAGGACCTTAAACTTGACGTTTAACCATTGAAACAAGGTTTCACACTGGTATGATAGCATTTTTGCAAATGAATACACAGCAAATGCCAAAGCCAAAAATAAGAAGATTCTGCTTATCTGCTCGCATTTTACTCCCTAAAATCTGTCTCCAACAGCCCCTTGAATGCAGACAAACTGACATTTCCATGAGTGTGTGTTTATAATACCACTAAACAAATTATTGGGAACAATGATCAGGTTTCATGACAAACCTCTTTTGGATTAGTCATCATAACGGCAAATGAGTCTTGTTCCAAGAATTCGAAGTTTTCCTTTAGTGTTCTCTGAATATGTATCTACTTTCTTCCAAGACTTCAAGCTAAATCATGTCAGCCATCTTTTGAGTTATTGAGGAGGTGAAAAATAAACAGTTCATTTCAGAAATGTATTCTGACTTTTGGCCAATTAAATAACTCAAAATAAGGCTGGAATCCTAAGCTTGGAACTTGGAAGGAAGGTGGAGTGTTCACTGGAAGTCAAATTTGATCTAACCTGGATATTTTCTCAAGTTTAAAAGGGTTTGTTTAAATTAGTGCTACTTTCAAGGTAAGGTGAGACTGTCACCATTTTCAGGGATACTAAGATAGTTTTTTTTTTTTAATTGAGCAAAGGTCAAACCCTACATTAAAGGGGCAGTTAATAGTTAGGAAAGTTTCTTAGGGAAGGCCAACAAGTGTTTGATCTTATTGTAAGACTGTATTTAGTCTTTCATTAAATAGTCACTTCAAGGGCTAGCCCTGAATCAGAAAATCTTAGCACTGGAAATCACCTTAGAGATCATTGAGTTCAATGACTTCATCTTACAAATGGAGAAACTGAGAGCCAGAGAACTCCTTGAGGGCAGAAGCTATATATATACATATATAATATAAACATGTACATATAGTACATGCATATACATACATATAAAACAGATATTTATATATGTATACATGTATTAACATGTAAAGAGAATGAGAAAATATCTACACTGCCCTGTACAGAGTAGGTACGCAAAAAATGCTTATTACATAATATTGAGCTAGATTGCCTGAAGATGCACAGTGAATGAGTAATAGTAATAATAAAATATGCTAAACACTTTCCAAATGTTATTTCATTTGACACCCCCCACAATAACCCTGGAAGGTAATTAATGTTGTTATCCCAATTTTACAGAGGAGGAAATTAAGGCACACAGAGATTAAATGGCTTGCCCAAGATCATACAGCTAGCAAGACTGGGACCAGATTTAAATTCAGGTCTTCTTGACTGCACCACCTCATTGCCTCTGTAACCTCTATATCCAAGGCAATGACAAACTAACCACAAAACCAGGTCCATAGCAGACTGTCTGAGTAGCCTGTATCAGGAAGAAGGATGCTCTGAGACAGCCCTAAAGGATACTGTGGCAGCTACCTCAGAGACCCCTAAGAAGGAGTTGGAACTTAAGAGGCTTATTCCAATATTCCTGTGGTTCTAATCCAGAGCTCCCCAGATAGCCACACCTCAAGGTGGATTGCTTGAGAAGACATAGAGCCATGGCTAAAAGTCAGGCTTCAATAAATCTCATATCTGTTTCAGCATCCCCCTCCATTTCTGGGAAAATTGCCAGGCTATAATTTTGTTATGTTCCTAAAAACACTATGCATTTTCATGGTGTCCTTGCCACAAATTAGAATAAACAAGCTGGCTGTACTAGAGCCTACAATGATTGAAACCATGTCCCAGAGGAACTGACCTAAAGCCTACCATTTCCCAAGCATCTGCCATGAAGTTTTCCTTCCTTATAATGTTTCTTTCCTGATAGAAAAGAGGTGAAATAGTCTGAAGAAGGATTCTTCTGTGATTCAAGGGGAAAGAGGCAAGGAGTTGAACTGAAACATTGCTCTCCTTTTCTGCCCATAACACTGATAGATAGATAGATAGATAGATAGATAGATAGATAGATAGATAGATAGATAGATAGATAGATGGATGGATGGATGGATGGATGGATGGATGGATGGATAGATAGATAGATAGATAGATAGATAGATAGATAGATAGATAGATAGATAGATTGACAGAGAGAGAATGAAAGAGGGGGAGAGAGAGAAAGAGGGAGAGAGAATGAAAGAGGGAGAGAGAATGAAAGAGGGGGGAGAGAGAGACAGAGACAGAGAGAGACAGAGAGAGAGAGAAAGAATGAGAGGGGGAGAGAGAGACAGAGACAGAGACAGAGACAGAGACAGAGACAGAGACAGAGACAGAGACAGAGACAGAGAGAGAAAGAATGAGAGGGGGAAAGAGAGAGAAAGAGAGAGAGAGAATGAGAGAGGGGGAGAGACAGAGACAGAGACAAAGAGGGGGGGAGATTAATAAATATCCTTGAAAATATGTGCTAATAGTCTGGCTTCTGAACTAGTACCATACATACAAGCCAAGTCTCCCTGGTTTCAACAGAGCTTAAATGTCTCACTTTACTCAGTTTATCATCTAGTTTTTCCCTTAGAAGGTTAAAATAGAGAATTCAAAGAACCATAAATATACTACCATGATAAATTATGATTTATGACAACATAGATGGTGGGTATTATAATGAATAGTACTGTGAATACTGCTCAGGGTGAGCATTCAATTAAATTCAAATTAGTTCAATTCAAAAGCCATTTTTAGATGCCTCTTAGGAGCTAGGCTCTATGCCAGGGTCCTGGAGGTCTGGTGATATAAAGACAAAATTGAAATAGTCTCTGCCCTCAAGGTGCTTATATTATATTGATGGTGAATTTTGGCATTTTTAATGTCCACTGCAGTCACTTTTAATCCATCAATTCAAAACTGGAACAAGAGTGAATATAGGCAATGTCATTCAGGCTGCATTATGACATACTGTTTTTTGAGATCATAAAATCCTTTGAGCCTTGAAGCTCTTTGCTTCTGTTTTCTTAAAAATTCATTGCTGGAAGCACCTGGGTGTCTCCGTGGATTGAGAGTCAGGCCCAGAAAATGGAGGTCCTGGGTTCAAATCTGCCCTCAGACACTCCCCAGCTGTGTGACCCTGGGCTAGTCACTTAACCCCCATTGCCTAGCCCTTACCAACTCTTCTGCCTTAGAACCAATACCCGATACGGACTCTAAGACAGAAGGTAAGGATTTTTTAAAAAATAATAAAATAAAAAAATTCATTGCTATTCAGAATTTTCACAACCCAAGGAGAAAAGATGTCAAAAAGACTAACAGACAAAAATTCTAGAGTGACATAGAACACTAGAAACAAAGCAAACATCATGGAATTTAGAACTAGAAAGAAATTTAAAGATCATCTAGCCCAAGAGTTCTTAGTCTTTTTGTGGCATGGACCCCTTTGGCAAGCTAGTGAATCCTATAAAATCCCTTCATCTCCTAATATTTTATAATACATAAAATAAAATATATATGATTATAAAGTAAACCATTTATATGTAAACATAGCTAACAAAATTTATACTTTTAAATAAATTCATGGCACCTACATAAATAATCCTTGATCTAATCCAGGCCCTGCACTCCTCTTCCACAGACAAAGAAATTGGGAGTCCAGAGAGTGTATATATTTTATCTAAGGTCAAACAACCAGAAAGCCTCAAAGAGTAATGGTAAAACAAAGATTGATTGGGATCCAGATCCTTAGACCCAAATTCAACGAATCCACTGCTTCATTTTTCCTCTCTTGCCAGAAGTAAATATAGCCCAATCCATGCTTATAATTTATAAAGAAATCAGAAAATTAGGAAAAAAATATTTCATCTCTAGAAAAGAACTATTGATCTCCAGTATCAAGCTACATCCCCTCATTTTAACCTAGGAAGATAAGGTGACTTATTCAAGGTCGTATAAGCAGTAAGCATGAGAAATGGAATTTGAACTCAGTTCTTCCAATTCTTGAACCAGTGGTTTGTCCCACTGTAGCAGGATAAGTGTGTACTCCTTATTCCTTTTGAAAACCCATTTTGGTTGATATTAGCCCAACCCTTTGACTGGGCACACCTGGGCACACACTGGGGGGACACCAGGAAGAGGCTGGCCCCTAGTCCCATGTGACTCCTATCATCTGAGTTCTGACCTGGACTGAGGTCAAGTCTGTGCAACTAGAGAGACCCAGGAGTGATGTCAATGGCTTTATAAGAGAGGGGACTGAGGAAGTGAAAGAGTCTTTTGGGTGCTCTTGGTGTTCTTCCGTGGCTTCTTTTGACTAGCAAGCAGAGACAAGCTCAGGAAACCCAAATTAGATGCTGTTTCCAGGTGATTATAAATTAAGACACAGTCTGCAGAGAATTTTAATCATAACAGGTGTGAATTCTGAGAAATTCTTTAGCCTAATAGGAGGAGCCCTGTTTTCAAGTCAAGAGTTCAAGTTCTGACTGCCATCATTAAGTTACATGGTCTTGGGACAATCATTTTACCCCTATAAGTCTGATACCACATTTATAAAATGGGCAAACTGGTACCTACACTTTCTTGCTGAGAAAATTCAGGAAGTCAAATTAAATAATAGCCTGTATAATGCCACATAGATATTAGCAATTTGGTGAAGAGAATGCTATGTTCTCTCAGTGAAAGTTAACAGATTTGCTATCTGAAGATCATCAGCCTGGACAAATCAGAGCAACTCGTTATCTGAATGATGGCAAAGTGAGATTTTTCTAAGAACTCATGAAGACCATTCCTAAGGTACAAAAGATTTCAGTCTGCATCAGCAAAGTTGGGTCAAGTGTCCATGGTAACAAAATGATAAATGATTTGAATTTTTTCCTATTTGTCTGAAGTTTGAGTATAGAAAACTCATCAAGGTTAACTGATATATTGAAATCATTCAAGACTCCTTGAAAACTATAACAGAGAAAACCTTCTGATCCTAACTATCAGACAAGGCACAAAGCAGGCAGATTTGTGCTCACCAAAGGTTCACCACTATGATGGAAGAGATCTAGCAAAAACTCCAAGTTGAAAAATTCTCTGTGGATAGTAAGAACCTCCGGATTTTCTGCTTGCAGATGAGAACATGTTGGTTGCATTTAACTTTGAAACACTGTAGAGCCTCCAAGAACATATTAATAACCATACAAAAAAGTTGATCTGTCCATCTGCATAAGAAAATCAATGTGTATAAAGAATATCAGCTTCATATGTTACTCCATTTTGGTTGGTTGAATAACTTATAGGGTTTCTTAAATAGATAATGCAAAGGACAATGATGGATTCACATTTGAAGTGGAAGAAGAGAGCAGACTTTGCTAATTTAAGGAAATAGAAAAACACCTTTAATAATGTTGAATTTCTCCCAGAAACTTTTTTAAATTAATATTATACCAGTGTTGCTACATGGCAATGTTCCATGAAGTTCAAGAGCCTTGAAAGAATTGAAAATTAATATTATACACAAGAAAATAGAAAGGTGCATGGTAGGTCAGGTTGTAACACTTAGTAAAGAAGGAACTTCTAAGTACAGACATAAAAGATGCTGTCAGAGAAATGGACAATCCAAAGAGAAGATGGACTGGCCAGTTGGCAAAAGAAAGGAATGACAGGTAGACAGTGGGAGTGCTCTATCTACCACTTTCCTTGAAATGTCAGGAGATGGATAGATGCCCTATGGTGACAATTAATAGAAGGACATGGACAAGAATTCAACTGAGTGTACAGATTTGATGGATTGAAATCTATATCACACAAAATCAGGGAGATTGTAGTTATTCAGATGGTTTTTATTGTTGTTCAGTAATTTCTGACCATGTTTGACTCTGTGACTTCTTTGGGGGTTTTCTTTCAAAGTTACTGGACAGGTTTACCATTGCCTTCTCTAGATGATTTGCTAGATAAGGAAACTAAGGCAAACATGTTAAGCCCTATGCCCAGGATCACACAGGAAGTATCTGGAGTCAGATTTTAAATAAGGAAAATGAATCTTAACTGTATTCCATCCACTACACCACCTTGTTGTCCAAAGACTTGCCTGGATCTTTATTTTCTTGTTAGTGTTTCTGTTCAGATCAGTTGTGTCTGACTCTGTAACTCTGTGGACTATAGCTCACCAATTCTGTCCATTGGGTTTTCCTGGCAAAAATACTGAAGTGATTTGCAATTTCCTTCTCTGGTGGATTAAAGCAAACAGTGTTAGGTGACTTGCTCAAGGTCATACATCTAGTAAGTCTCAGAGACTGTATTTGAACTCAGGTCTTCCTACCTCTAGTTAAGCCCTGGGCTCTAAGATCCACTGAACCACCTAGTTTTCTTAATGGGTGAGTATTGCGTTAATCATTGTTGTAATTACTGGTTTCTAGTTAATTGGGTTTACTAAATAAATTCAATTAATAGAGAAGATTTTAGCATAATATTTTATAGAATATGCAATTGATAGAATAGATACCTACTATGTGCAAAGCCAAATTTTCATCAAAGACAAAAAAATAGAACCTTCGCTGGTCTCAAGAAGTTTATATTCTACTGACAGAAAGATACATGTTCCTCAAAATAGAGTGTGATAGGGGCTAAGGCAAGATCTAGACAAGATGTTCTAGAAATATATGATCTAAAGCATTTTCAGCTGTAGGCATCCAAATAAGATATTATTTGTCTTTTCTACTCTTTGAAATACAAATTAGCCCTTTAGAAATTATTAATGGCTTTTCCGCTCTCCTCATCAAGCCTTCAATCAGCTTTGAATTGAGTTAGCCACAGCAGTCCTTACATGAGGAATTGTTGTAAAGGTTAGAGCAATGTAGCTTGAGTAACATTCCATCACTGGGGGACCTACCAGGGGCTAGATAAAACCAGGTTGAGGAACAGAGAGCCTCAGAATCAAAATCAAATTACTCATACCTCTATTATATTTAACCCTCTCCGTTAATATTTTTTTTAAAAAAATCAATACTGTGTATTGGTTCCAAGACAGAAGAGCAGTAAGGGCAAGGCAATGGGAATTAAGTGACTTACCCAGGGTCACACAACTAGGAAGTGTCTGAGGTCAGATTTGAACCCAGGACCTCCCATCTCCAGCCCTGGTTCTCTACACACTGAGACACCTAGCTGCCTCCTCTGTAAATAAATTTTAAATTGTATGTGTGTGTTTATGATTCAACCTGCAAGGAATATACAATATAGCTAAAAATGCAGGCAGAATAGAGATGAAACCTATATCACAGAAATGATCATACTCTTTACCTTGCTATCACCCACAGATATACCATTTCCATGATCATGAACTCTGAAATATCTTCATCTGATTATAATCTATAGTCATCTGCCTTACATCCCCTAGCCCTGTTCTTTCTCCTCACTATCACCACCAGTCCCATATCCTCTCTATCCTTTCACAGGACATCATCCCCTCACTAGTTAAGCTTTGCTCCTTTCCCCATCTTGACCCTTGGCAAACCAGTTCAACTCTACACTGTCCTCCTCTCTCAAGTCCCTTGCCCCCTCTTCCTCCTGAAGATCTTGTTTTGCCAAACCTCAGTCCCAGCTAACTTCCATCATGTATTGCTAAATAAAACTGGAGAAAATCACAAAACTATGTTGCCTGGATCTACTACAAACATATATTATATTATCTCAACTAAGTATTCGTTGTGGCAAGGATAACCTTTTAATACTCCCTAATTGATACAGTATCCCACTTAAAATAGCAGCTTTTCCAGACCTTTTCATGTCTCCTCAAAATTCCCAAGGCTCCCCTCCCTCACTCTTACACTTGAGAATCTTGCTTCATATTTTACTGGGGGGAGGGGGGTAATAGGGCTGTCTCATGTCATTCAAATGCTTTCCTCCACTATTTCTGCCTTTATACTTGTCTCACATGAAGAGGTGACTTTTCTCCTTGCCAAGACTAACCCCTCTACAAGCACAAGTCATCATGCCCCATCCAGTCTTCTCCAGGATATTGACTTCTCTATTATTTTACTTTCTCACTTATCCCCAATCTTTTCCAGCCTGCTAACTGCTTCTCTGTTGCAAAAAACATGATCGTGTATTCCCATCCTTAAAAAAAAATCCTCACTGGATTCATCCATTTCTGTTAGCTATTGTCCCATATATCTCCTCTTTTTTATTTTATTATTTATTTTATTTATATATACAATATGTATATACATAAAATATATTTTTTATTTATTAATTTATGATTACACTCCTTAAGAAGGCAATCTACAATTGGTACCTCTGTTTCCTTTCCTCTAATTCTATTGAATTTTCTTCATTCTGGCTTCTTATCTCACTAGTCAACTGAAATGACTTTCTCCAAAATTACCAGTGATCCTCTTAATCCTCATTGACAACCTTCCTACAACTTTTGACATTGTCAATGCCCTTCTTCCCTTTAACATTCTCTTCAAAGTTTCTGTCATACTAGTACTTTCCTCCTTTTCTTCCTACCTGTCTAAGGACTTCTTGATCTCAACTGTTACATCTTGGTCCAAATCTTGTTTGCTAACCATGAATATCCCCCAAAGCTCTTTCCTGGCACTTCTCTTTCCTTTTTATATTATTTCACTTAGTGACCTCATCAGCCCTCATGGATTCAATTATCATCTCTGTGCAGATGATTCTCAGATGTACTTTTCTAGCCATCACCTCTCTCCCAATCTTCAGTCTCACATCTCCAATTGCCTATTATTTTTCTCAAATTTGATGGGTCAGACATCTTAAATTCGACTTAAAACTAAGCATATTTTCTTTCCCTATAAATCCTCCTCTCTTCCTAAGTTCTCTATTACCATTAAGAGTACTCCCATCCTTAGTATCTTCCTTAACTCTTCACTCTCTAACCATCTCTATCCAAAACAATTGTCAGATCCATGACTACCTTCATAATATTATATTAATATATATGTACATATGTGTACTTATATACCTTCATAGACACACACCCCTTTTCTCTCATGTGACACTGACATGAAACTCTCTTAACTTCATACCTGGGCTATTGTGATAGCCTTTTTTGGTTGTCTCCTTGCTCAAATCTCTTCCCATTCTAATTTTCCCTTCTTTCAACTCTCAAACTGATCTTTCTAAATCACATGCCAGACTAAGTCACACCCCTACTCAACAAACTCCAATGGCTTCTTTATTGGAAGTCTCCAATTGTTGGAATCCTCCAGGATGAAATATAAAATCTTCTTTTGACTTTTATAGCCCTTCATAACCTGGCTTCCTTCTATCTTTCCATTCTTCTTATACATTACTTCCTTCAATCTACTTTACAAACCAGTGATTTTGAGTCATTTTAACAAGTATTTATTATGTATTTACTTACTGTGTGCCAGACAATGTGCTAAGCATTCAGAATACAAATATAAGCAAAAAGAAAAGAAAAGAAATGCAGGTTCCTCCCCTGCCCTCAAGGAACTTACATTCAAAGTTACAGTCAAAGGAAGACAACATCAAAAAGCTGAAAATTGAAGAAAGTAGAGAGGAGAAAATAAGCAAGGTAATGAAGCCCAGAGAGTCAGAACTTGAGACAAGAAAGAAATTAAGGACAATTGGTCTGGGACCTTCCTCAAAATGGAGTTCTGGGAGTAACTTACCAATTATAAGAATGGGCTCTAGCAGGGGAAGGATTCTTTGGAATGAAAAGACAGCTGATGAATGGTGATAAAATGACACTGAACACTTGACTTCCTCCAAAAAGACATTCCATATCCTGACTATGCACTTTGGCTTCCTAAATTTTCACATATGAATATATCTTTTCAATATAAAATATTACTTTGCCTAACTTCCTTTACCTACCTTATTATTTTTCTTTTCTATTAGTTGTTCTGAGCAGTTTAATTTATGGAGTAAGAATAGGCTGAAGCAGTGACTTTTCTTTACATAGAATTATGGTTTTGATTGCAGTTTCGATTCTGTTTTAGAAACATAAAGTGGTTCTTTTACATTATTCTCAGTCAGTAAAGTTTATATTTATGTTGATACTATGTGAATTCTAACCCTTTAAAATTTATTCTCTCTAACTTTGGGGGAAAATAATTATAGTACAGGGATGATACCTTTGCAAAGCTGAGGCACTACTAAGAAAGGACAATTGATAAAAATCAAATGGGTTCCAGGCGTAAGACAGGTGCTGATGTTTATTTTCTCCTGACTGCAAAACTGAGCTCCATTCTTGGTTGTGGAGGTGGAGATGGAGATGGTATTGTCTGCCATGTATATGATCCAAAGATACATGGGGATTTGTCTGAGGGGACACTGGTTGATGACCCAGAAGTGCTTTTCTACCAGGATCCAATTAAATCTTACATTATGGTATTTGGCACTTTCTTGTCCAAGTAACCTACTAAATACATGGAACCTTCTTGTCTTAATCTGTCCTAATTACTTCTGTCCATCTGTGGTCTAAATACACAGGTGGTGCTGTATGATACCTGTGTTCTGCTCAGCTTAATGGCTCATTTGAAACATTGGCTTTGGTTCACTATCAGGTTTGCATGTATTATTGTGGCAACAGTCACCTCCTTCCTAACAAATGGAAGAGGGAAGAGATTCCAGTCCTTGTTGCTCCCTTACATGAGGGGCTCTACCATTCTCTGAAGATAGCCTCAATATCAAAGCACAGATGTAGCCATGTATCTTGTTCTTTTGCAATAGAGTATTATTCTCCAGAGCCATACATCAGTCATAGATCCCATTCCAAGAAGTCATAGTGATAGTTATGAGGTAAAATTGAAACTATTTTCATTAGATTCTTTCATCTACTTTGTTTATTATTTAATACATAAACATTGTGCACTTGTTTATGAATATTAAGGACCATGAATTTTATTGCTTATTCTTTTCTTGAGTTATCTAACAGGACAAAGATTTTGGCAGTTTTATTCCATTTATCTCCATTCTTGCTAAGCACAATTATGAGCAAATCCACATTAACCAGTTCTTTATGGGTGCAACTCTGCTCAGGAGCCCATGATACCTATTAAGCTCTGATCATGAAATTAAAATTCCATCTCTTCACTTTCAAAATTTGCCATTCTTTTCTAGAACACTTGTTTTCAATGAACAAAAATGAGCAAAATATCAAATGTGCCCCATAAGATCTTCAGTTTCTTACCCAAGACTTAAGCTACTTGGCAATGCTATATCCCCTCTAGTAGAAGCATTAATCTTTACATCTATCATCAAAAGTGTCAAGAGTTTGTGTTCTACTCTGAGGTACCACTTCACACCTAGCAGGTTGGCCAATATAGCAGCAAAGGAAAAATAATAAATGTTGTATGGATGTAGAAAAATTGGGACACTAATAGACTGCTGGAGCAGTTGTAACTTAATCCAATCATTCTGGAGAACAACTTGGAATTATGGGCAAAGAGCTTTAAAAGAATGCCTACCCTTTCAGTCAGCCATGTCACTGCTGAGTTTGTACCCCAAAGAGATAATAAGGAAAAAGACTTAAATAAAAATATTTATAGCCACACTCTTTGTGGTGGCAAAAAAAAAATTGGAAAATGAGGGGATGCCCTTCAATTGGGGAATGACTGGACAAATTGTGGTATTTGATGGTGATGGGATACTATGGTGCTAAAAGGAATAATAAAGTGGAGGAATTCCATGGGGACTGGAACAACCTCCAGGAAGTGATGCAGTGTGAGAGGAGCAGAACCAGGAGAACATTGTACACAGAGATTGATACACTGTGGTACAATCAAATGTAATGGGCCCTGATCCTAAACAACTCGGAGGGATGTATGAGAAAGAAAACTATCCACATTCAGAGGAAAAACGGTGGGAGTTGATCACATGGGTGGAGGGGGATAAGATTGGGAATGTAGACTCTGAATGAACATCCTAGTGCAAATACCAACAATATGGAAATTGATTCTGGTCAAGGACACATGTAATACCCAGTGGAATTGTGCGTCAGCTACAGGAGGGGAGGGGGGGAGGGGAGGGAGGAATAGAAAATGATTTCTGTAACCAGGGAATAATGTTCGAAATTGACCAAATTTTTAAAAAATAATTTTTTTTTAAAAAACCCACATTTTCCATCTCTTCCCCACTCCTGAGAGTTTATAGAATAATGTTCTCCTGGGTGGGGGTCCTTGCTATATAGTGTCCTTGCACAGTGGTCTATTTGAATGTTATTTCCTGATGAATTCATAGAAATCCAATTATTCTTTTAATAACTGAAATTATATTCAGAGAAAAAATAAGTCCCCACTCTGAAAATTGTTTTGAGGCACCCTTAAGTGCAAAAGATGTTGAACTTGAGACTCTACTGAGGAGGAGATTAACTCAGAAAAAAAAATGCCTGAAGTGAAACACTCAGAGAAGAAATTTCCAAAGGGGCAGTAAATAAGCTGATCTAAGAAACAAGGGAACTGGCCCTTTTTTGCCAGAAAAGTTCATTTTATGCTGCTGTGAGGAAACACTGAAGGAAGCTAACAAAGCTGAAAGCTGATTTCCCCTGAAGTACAGATTATAAATTCAAAGCCAAAATCCTTTCAGCAAGATTATTAAGTGTTACTCATGGAAAGATCTAGTGTTGTGAGCTGCCCAGGATCACGGCTACAAGATAATCTCTGTTGTCTCCAAATACATTTGAGTTACAGTCAATAAAAGGAGGGGTTCTGCCTAGCCTTAGCCCAAAGGATGAAGACTGGACAAACTGGGGATAGCTGCATGATGAGAGGCAAATCATTTTTTCATGCTAATGTGATGGTGTGAATAAGCTGAAAGTCGAGATTTTATTATTGATAAGAACATATAGGGGTGTGGTTCGGGAATGTATGACACATTGCAAGCCAGGAGATCAGGACTTAAGTCTTAGGCCATGGCTGGTATTCTGATCATTCTCAATCTCATTGTCCTTATGTATAAAGTGAGAAGATAATACTATAGGATTCCTAAAGTCCCTATAAATTTTAGCAACCACCACAATTATATTCATATGTGTACATATGAATATAAATATAATTGTTATTGCATATATATATATATATATAAATGCAATGGGGGTTAAGTGACTTGCCTTGGATCACACAAGTGGAAGTGTGAGGATAGATTTGAACACGGGACTTCTAATCTCTAAGGTCTGGCTCTCAATCCACTGAGCCACCAAGAAGCCCCAGTTCTGAGTTTTCATTGTTAGAAAAATGGAGGGGATAGAGGTTTTATCTCTCCTACACCATTATGTCTAGGGGAAGAATTTTGCTGGGGACTAAATCAGTGATGTCATTGGCAAAGGGTATTTCCAGGTAAAGGAACACACCCTACCAATGTAGATCAGCTTTAAAAAATAGATAGAGATAGATTTAGAACCTTTCTTAGAATCCCAAAAAGTTAAATGGGAGCCAGAAAATAATTAAAGTGGAGTGGGAACTTATAGAAGAGTGCTGTATTTGGAATCAGAGAATCTGTTTGAATTCAAGAACTAGTTTTGAGTAATCTTGGGATTTTTTTTGTGTGACTTAGTTCCTCATCTATAAATGTGTGTGTGGGGGGGGGGCATCAATAGATAACACCTAAGGTCCCTTACCATTCTAAACAATGCTATGGCTTATTCATCAGAGGCATAAGAAGATTCTAGCCAAGAACCTCTCACTAATTTTTGAGGCAATTTTAGAATGAGATGTGAAAACAGCATATTAGAGCATTGTACTAGGAGCCTGGATCCTTGGGTTCTAGTGTTGGCTCTGCTGCAACTCTTTATGTGACTTTTGGTACTTTACTCAATCCCTGTGGGCCCCACTTTCCTCATCTGTAAAATGAGAAGATTAGACTTTATGGTCTTTAAGTTTCCTTTAAGCTCTAGCATGCTATGATTTTTCAGCAGAGTCTTAAGTTTCAAAGTTGGATGACTTTCTGACTTCTTATTCACCTGAGAAAGAGAATATTTACTGACAGGAGAAAGTAATATTTCTTATAGAAGGAAAAAATGGAGTTATTACTATGTAAGTAAAAAAATTACTTATCTTCAATAAGAAATTCAGAAGTCTTAAATATAAAAGACAGAAATTATCTGCATAGAAATTATGAGAGATGCTTAAATATTATTAGCAAAACAGGGATCCGGGACAACTCCAAGACACCCATGACTAAAAAAGGCTATCAACCACCATTGAAGGAATTTGATGGAGTCTGAATGCACATTGAAACATACCATCCATTACTTTATTTCCTCCGCAAATGATTCTCTAGTGTAAGTGCTATGTGTCTTCTTTTGCAATATGATGAACATGGAGACATTTATTATAATTTATGTACAACCTATATCATATTACTTGCCATCACTGGGGATGAGGGAAGGTTCGAAGAGAGGGAGAATATGAATTGCAAAAAGTCAGAAAACTATTATTATTTTTTCTTTTTTTATTTAGAATATTTTTCCATGATTCCATGATTACATTATTCCCCTCTCCTTTTCTCCCCACTCCCAGAGCGTATAAGCAATTCCACTGGGTTTACCGTGTATCATTGTTCAAAACCCATTTCCATATTATTAATATTTGCAATAGAGTGAACATTTAAAGTCAACATCCCTATTCATATATCCATCCAACCACATGATCGATCATATGTTTTTCTTCTGCATTTCTGCTCCCACAGTTCTTTCTCTGGATGTGGATAGTGTTCTTTCTCATAAATTACCCTGGATTGTCTTTGTAAACCTTAAAATTTCTTAGACTTATAAATGTTGGAAATTTCACCATTGGGAAATTTTATACTTGAAAAATTTCCTACTGATAGTCTATTGGAATGTGAACCCCCCTTGGCATGGGAGGGTCCTTCTCCTCCCTACTTAAGATTACTTTAGGACAGAAACCTTTTGCTGAACAATGGAAAGGGCTTTGACCTATACTTAAGCATAGAACAGGAAGTTCTTTAAGTCATGATTGATTTTAGAATTGATACAATAGAGATACTTGGAATGACAGAACCAGGTCTTGGAACTTACAATCTCCACCCTACTCAGTCCTAACAGGATTTAGGAAGGGCTGCAGCATAGATCAAAATTTAATTATTTGAGAATATGACCTTCAACAGACATGTGCAAAGGGGCAGACCTCTGGGTGGTCCTGGGTTAAGCTAGAGCCACCATTGGCACAGGGAAGACATGGACAGTGATTGGTAGATGTGAGAACTGAGGAGAGGGAACTGAGATGGTTTCCTTAAAGATAGCGGGGTCTGAGGACTGAGGGGTGGTTCGAGAGGTTTTGCTCTGAGAGGTGGTGCTCTGAGAAGCTTGCTCTGAAGGAGGCTGGGGGTGGAGGCCCCTGAGACTGTTTCTCCATTTTGGACACGTGAGTGATAGGGACTGATCTCTTTTCTTTGCCTCAGCTATCTAAGGGCTTGAGCCTTTTGGCCCAGCCTAAACAGAGGGGGTATTTAAGCCCTATTCCCTTCTCTCTCTCTCTCTCTCTCTCTCTCTCTCTCTCTCTCTCTCTCTCTCTCTCTCTAATACTTTTCTTCCTCCTGTTTGTAATTAAAAATTCCATAAAAGGTTGACTGCTGACTTGAGTTTTCATTTAGGAATTACATAGCTGAATTCCTTGGCGACCTTAAAATTAATATATATATCAGTCTTTTAAAGTGATTTCCTTGTCACATCCTGGATCACTGCACTGTTGCTAGTAGAGAAATCCATTATATTCAATTGTGCCACAGTATATCAGTCTCTGTGTACAACGTTCTCCTGGTTCTGCTCTTTTCCCTCTACATCAATTCCTGGAGGTCTTTCCAGTTCACATGGAATTCCTCCAGTTGATCATTCCTTTCAACACAACTATTATTGTTTTTTAAACCCTTACTTCTTATTTTAGAATTGATACTAAATATTGGTTCCAAGGCAAAAGAGTAATAAGGGTTAGGCAATGGAGTAAAGTGACTTGCCTCGGGTCATACAGCTGGAAAGCATCTGAGATCAAATTTGAACCCAAAACTTCCCTTCTTTAGGTCTGGCTCACAATCTTGCACTGAGCTACCTCACTGCCCCCAGAAAACAATTATTATAAATTGTATTGACATTAAAAAAGAAAGAAATTATGAGAAGATGTGCTCTAGATTTGGAGCCAGGTCAGCTTTAGACCATGGTTCCTACCACTGAGCTTACTTTCCCCTGGTGGTAAATTGGAGATAATGATATTTGTACTACTGGATTCACAGGATTATTATGAGGATCAGATGAGAAAATATATGCAAAGCTCTTTGTAAACTGTAAGATATTATACCTATCAATCAATTTGTTGTTGTTCAATTATTTTCAGTGATGTCCAACTCTTTGTGACCCCATTTGGGGTTTTTCTTTGCAAAGATGCTAGAATTGTTCACCATTTCCTCCTTCAGTTCATTTTACAGTTGAGGAATTGAGGCAAACAGGTGAAGAGACTTGCCCAGAGTCACACAGATAGTACATGTCTAAGGCCAGGAAGAGGAGTCTTCCTGACTCCAGACTCAGCATTCTAACCACTGTATCACCTGGATGCCTATGTAAAACATTATAACAATCTATTATCATTTATTAAATATTTTGCTTGTGGCAGCTCCTGGGTTAGATGCTGGGGATACAAATATAAAGAAGGAAATTAATGCCTACTCTCAAGTAGCTTACACTCTATCAGGAAATAAAGGTACATATACATGTAAATACATGTAAATACAAAGTATTTTGTAAATACAAAGAAATAAAAAACAAATACAAATAGTTAAATATAAGACGTTTAGGGAAGGAAGTCATTAAGAGGGTATTCACTGATTCCACTTCCACCCCCTTGAACTGAAGAGATCAAGAAAGGCTTTATGTAGTAGATGATGTTTAAATCTTGATTTAATGGAAGAAAGAGATTCTGTAAACCACAATATTTGAGCTACTTGGGGGAAATTCTATGGGACCTCCTTTTTTCTAACCAAATATTTTTTTTAAATAACTTACTGAAAAAAAAAGTAAGTTATTTTGTCAAGCAGAAGAATGAAGGGTATGTATGTATAGCTGCATAAGTTCTGAGAAAGCTCTTAGAGCTCAAGGAATAAGAAAGGAGGTATAGTGGAAAGCAAGTCATTCTTGAAGCTAGGATGACCTATCTTGAAGTCCCTTTTCTGACACATACTAGCTTTGTGATTTTAGGCAAGTCATTGAACCTCTCCATGTCCCAGGAAAAGTTCTAAGGCTAAAAGTTACAAATGGAATGCCAAGATGAATGAGCAGAGTGGAGAAAGTTTATGTAACAGAAGTTTCTAACATTATTTGAATGACAATTCTAGACAAAATAATAAAAAATAACACTGAAAACAGTTAAATTTTTCCAGGTCTCTATTTTTTATTTCGTCTTCTTAAGTAATAGGGAAATTAGATTTAAATAACGTAGGAATGGATAATATACAATTTAGACACAGTAAATAAATTTGTTTTCTGGAGACCTTGATGCTATAAGCAGTAATGGCCCCTAGGATAATTTGTTTCCAGCGCACAGACCAATCAGACCTGAAGAATGAGAATGATCATGTCTTTGTTACATTAATGTGACAGCATATGAGATGTTTAGGGAATTTTAAGCTAGTCCATATGTTAAGTGATTAGACACTTTTAATATAGTTTTATATCTGTTACTGTCATCCTTGAATATCATGTTATTCTAAATCCTTGGGTTTCTTAGTCTTTCTCTTCTCTCTGACCCTAACTCTTTAGGAGGAATGAACCCTTTGTGCAATTAGACTTATCGAACCGAGAGTGATCTTAAAGAGTTCTTTCTGATTACTCTAACTGAAGCTAAAATAGAAGACCATCTAATTATTTTCTTGTACTTCTTGTACTTCAATGACACTAGCACACAAAGAATCGGTGTAGAAGGAATTTGGCAAATTAGAAAATTAACTCCTCCACTTTAGGAGAGGAAATTAAACTCAGCTATGGAGTATGGAAATCTGAATTCAAGTCTTGCATCTGACAATGACTGTGAGATCATGGGCAAGCAAAAATTCCATGTTACAGCAGAGTAGAGCTGCCAATCTACATCAGGGAAGGCAGTTTCCACACCATGAATGAAATTACAAGCTTAGACAAGACATCGTTCTAGACTCTGGGATACACAGAAAAAACTTAAACCATCCATGCCTTCATGGGACTTATACTCTACTAGAAAATAATTGTTTTACTTGTATAAATATAACAAATATTCTATTTATGTATATGGTATGTGTGTATATACACATGTACATATACTGTACACACATACAAATATAATTAAATACCAGGTAACTTGAGGAGAGGGAGAGCATTAATAATGGAAGGAATGAAGAAAAGTGTCATGCAGTAGGGGACACAACATCAAATTTGATGGAAGATAAGAATTCTGAGGCGAGAACGAAAAGGAAGTGTATTGTAGACATAGGGGATGGCTTTGGGAAATACTTGGAAATGGTCTGTCAGCTTCTATAAACCACTTTGAAAACAGAGTATATTAAGTGGAATAATGCAAACAAATGAGAAAAAGTAGCTCGGAGCAAAGTAGTTTAGGCTTTAAACACCTGAATGGATGTTTTTGCTGTATCCTAAAGGCAATAGGGAGTCATTGAAAGTTTTTGAATGAGAGTGGCAGAAATAGTTCTGTTCTTTATTAAGATTATTCTTGGGTGATGGGAAGAGGGAAAGGAAAGAGACTAAACCCAGGATCAAGGGAAGCAAATGCAAAAATGAAAAACCCCCTACCCTCAGAGAACTTACATCGCTGGGAGACACCACATAGAGTGCAGTGGTAACGAAGGGTGTTTTAGTCTAGGAAGGCACAAGGCTGCTGAGTGAAGCAGAGGGAAGAAGCAAAAGAATCCGGATAACGATCATCATAACCCAGGCAAAAATGGAAAAAGACATGAATTCATAATAACTACCTTTTGCGTAGCCCTTCAAGGCTTTTCATGTGTATTACCTCTAAAATGCTATGCTGCCTTTGACAGGCTGGACCTGCATCGTGAGCGTGGGCAGCCACTCAGAGTTCAATCTCCACGTACGCCACTAGGTGTCACTCTAAGCCTCAGCTGCCCCAGCTCACTCATAGTGTATATTTAGTGAATAATTAGCGGACTCTCTCAACTAGATGTAGTTAGACCTGCTTTTAATAGAGTTACTGTTCTTGGAATTTTGTCTAGTGGTTGTTGTTGTTTTTAATTCAAGGCTGTGATTTAATCCCATAATAATTCATAGCTATCTTGGCTTATGCCCCCATTCCCATAGGAATTTAAACTCCCAACTTCTTATGAACTGCAAGGATTACCCATTTAAATGTAGCTTAAATTGATTCTTTAACACAGGGAAAACAAAATGAACACGTCCGTTTTAAAACTCCCCAATGGAAAATAACTTGCCTATCTTAGTGTGCTCTGAAATTTCAACTCTCCCTGCCTCCCACAACCCCTTCTTCTCTACCCAGAGTCCACATGGGCTGGGGGTGAGGGGGGATTACCCCTCAAGTATTTGGTTTGAAATGTAAAAGGTGCAGGGCAGTCCTTATCTTAGTTCACAGCATGCACCTCCCCTCTACTAACTGTAACTAACACTTTCCTTCTTCATGGAGGCATCAGTGTCTTTCCAGGTGCTGGCTAGATGAAAACACTAATGGATATTTCATGGGCTAAAGGGGAGCAGAGAGAAGGGGCCCATGGTTAAATATGATTTCTGGACCTTTTGCTACAGGTGTCCAGAGGACATCTGTTAGGGATGTCCTGGAATCTTTTTAGTGTCCTCTGATATTTCCATCAAGTATGGGGAAAATATTTAGTTTTAAATATCCCATAGAAGCTGGAAATTGAAACAAGCTTGAGGCAACTACTTCAACATTAATTGTCACTTGAGGAGAGGGAGATCATGAATGACTGAGGAAATGAGAGAAAGCTTCATGGAGTAAGTGACAACTAAAGTGAAACTTGGAGGAAAACAAGCATTTTGAGGAAGGGATGAATAGGAATTGCATCCTAGGCACCAGGAGAGAGGTTGCATTGTTCAAACTAAGGTCTTACTATCTCTAAATCAAGCGCCACTACTACTTTGCTACTTAACTTCCTGCGCTGATTCTGAAGTTACCAATCTGATGGACACCATGGATGGTGATGCCTTTGAAGACAATAAGGAATGTTGGAGGAGAAAGAATCATGTGTACATTTATTTATGCCTCATTTATTTTTCAAAGCTCCTGAACAAATTAAACATAAAATAAGAGGATTAAAATGTAAGTATAAATTAATTTACCAAACCGTAAGTGAACTTTTCCTATGATATAGTGAATCTTGTTCTAAATTTCCTAAGCACCTTGATAAGTGAGAATGAGGAAAGCAATGGGTAAATCCACAAGGCAGCAGTGGGAGGACCAGAAATAGTCCTGGAAAAAGAAGACTTTGAGTTTTCAACATTGAGCTCTATCACTTAACAGCAGTCTGAATATGGACAACTCACTTAATTTCTCAGGGTCTTTATCTGTAAAATGATAATAATTATACCTGTCCTGTGTATTTCCCAAATTTGCTGAGGGAATCGAAGAATACCATTTGTGAAATACTTTATACTATATGAAAGGAAACAAACGAACTCATCTTTTTTCTTGGAATTAGACTCAAGGAGTTTGTTGTGGGTCTATGTATATATAAGAGACACTGGACAACAGTAAATGATAATTCTACCCAAAATATTATAGTACACCCAAAAACTCTTTTGATATTTAATTTTTGTATTAGCCCTCTATAAAGGCTGAGTCAACATAACAAGGATTTGTGATTTTGTCAGGATGAGAGCTGCCTCCCCTAATAAAGGTCTCAACCTATCTACAATTTAGTAGTAGTTAGGCGGTGCAGTACATGGAGTATAAACCTAGAGTCAGGAAGACTCAACTTCTTGTGTTTAAATCTGACCTCAGACACCTACTAGCTGTGTGACCCTGGGCAAGTTAATTAACTCTGTTTGCTTCAGTTTCCTCTTCTATAAAGTGAGCTGGAGAAGGAAGTG
Source organism: Monodelphis domestica (assembly GCF_027887165.1). Lineage (NCBI taxonomy): Eukaryota > Metazoa > Chordata > Mammalia > Didelphimorphia > Didelphidae > Monodelphis > Monodelphis domestica. The sequence continues at coordinate 375,777,253 of NC_077229.1, forward strand.
GCAAGCCATTCCAGTATCTTTACTAAAAGAGCCCTACATGGGATCATGGGGAGAAGGTCATGACTAAACAGCAACCAAGTTCAGAAAGACCTTTCTATTTCCAAATTAGACACTATACCATGCTGGTAAAACCTAAGTACATACCAAAAATTAATACCTTAGTAAAGCCTAGGAGGACTAGAGATAACTTGGTCTGGGAATCTGCATTTTAAAAAATTAATTTAATACAAATAATAAGATCAAAGACGAAGAAGAATGGCAAGTTTCTATGTCCAGTATACCATTCAAATACAAAGTTTAGAAGTGATCAGAGCTGTAACAAGGGCAGGACAATCAAGGCTTCTGCTCTATGACATGAAAGTTTAGGGTACAAAAATATAGAAAATAGTTATTTTTTTTCTTAAATCAAGCAATTTAGAATTTTTTTTCATTTAAACATAGATTGTATTTGTAGCCTCCAGCAGTCAGAGCACCTACTTAGCAAAGATAATAAGATATATAGGAACCTAGACAGATGGCTGCCCCATTTCTTTGCTTCTTGCCCTCTATATGTTTTAAGATCTTTATTTGACTTTTTTGCTCTCAGTTTACCTGCCATGGAGAAAAACCCCAATGAGCTTGCCTTTGTTACAACTCTCCCCATTTAATAATTGGGAATTTAAGAGAAGTGGTCTACTGGGAGTGTGCTGAATCACAGTCAGCTCATGATTAAATTTTCTAACAAGGATCCATATTGTTGAACTCAATAGTGGTTAAAGAGAAAGGTTATGAGAAGTAAAAGGAACAAAGGTATCATTCAGTTCTGAAAGTTCAAAAGACACACTTGTGTTCTTGCAAATTAAGGGCCATTCCACTCAAGCATAGATCTGAATAACATGAGCATCTTTGAGTGTAACTAATATTTTCCTCACAAAAAAAAAAGATTTGAATACTTTTGCAGTCATTTTTCAGTCATGTTCTATTCTTCATGATCCCATTTGGGGTTTTCTTGGCAAAGATTTGGAATGATTTGCCATTTCCTTCACCAGCTCATTTTCTATTTGAGAAAACTGAAATAAAAAAAGGTTAAGTGTCTTGCCTGTGGTCATACAGGCAGTAAGTTTCTGAACCCAAATTTGAACACAGGAAGATAAATCTTCCTGATTCCAAGGGTGGCCCTCTATTGTGTCACCTAGTTGCATAATTGAAGTCTTAAGTAGTTTCAAAATCTGTAGAAGAAACTTCATAATTCTATACCATAAAAAGCATAGAAATGATTTTGTCCTCTCCTCTTTTCACGGTCTCTCTCTTTCCTTTCCTTGTATTTTTTTCCCAGCTTCTACTTTTCTCTTTGTCTTCCTTCCATTATTTATCTTCTATTCTTCCCCCCTTCTCTCCTCTCCTCCCTTCTCCTTCTTCTCTTCTCTCTTTCTGTCCTTTACTAGGTTAGGAAATTTTATTGGAATTGGACATATGAAACATGTAACCTTATGTGCCTAAACCTTTACCCCCAACTCTCCCTTGCCATTTATAACAATTATATAAATCTATGTCTGGGATTGAGTATAATGAGATCATCTTTTTTAAGATTGGATCTAGCTGTGCTCTTAAGACCACCATGACAGTTTCCCCTTCAGGGAGGCAATAGCTTATAGAATCTATGCATGGAACCCATTGTTATAAGATTAGGGCTAATGGTTTTGAGGTTATCCTGACTGTCTCCCATTTAGGGAGGCTGTAAACTTATAAAACTTAAATCATGGGAAAATACTGACAACATTTTTTGAAGCTTGGGGTAGCTGTGTCCCCAAATAATATTTTATTTTCCTCCAGCTTTTTTTTTCTCCTTGATAACAAACCTCAGGAATAATATTTTGCCCTGACCTCTGATAAGCAACTCTGGCAATTCCAAGAAGGTCATCCAAAATCATAAGATCTCCATTCTTAGAAGGGTACTTTGGAACACACTCTCCCCACTGCTGGAGGACCTCTTCTCTTCTACCAGGGGCATAATCTTCCTTCCAGCAAGTGTACCCCTATCTGCTAGAGCACCCCCTTTCTGCTGAATAGATCCATGTGTATGTGCTCCTTAATACAGTGCTTGCCCTTAGATATGGTATGTTAGTGTATAAACCCGAGTTGTAAGTTGAAGCTCCTTATCTTCTTGACCCTTCCCCCTATTGCCCATCGATTAAAAGAAATCTGTGAACTGAATTGACTCCCATTGACATATGAGAAAGAACACTATCCACATCCAGAGGAAGAACTGTGGGAAAAGAAACACAGAAGATAAACAACTGCTTGATCACAAAGGTAGGTGGGGCTATGACTGGGAAAGTAGACTCTAAAAGACCACCCTAGTGCAAATATTAATATTATGGAAATGGGTCTTGATCAATGACACATGTTAAAACCAGTGTAATTGTGCATCAGATATGAGAAGGGGGTAGGGAGAGGAGAGAGAAAGAACATGAATCTTGTAACCATGGAAAAAGTATTCTAAATCATCAAATTAAATAAAATTAAAATAATAATAATAAAAAAGAATTGACTCCCATTGTTTTTATAGGTCTTTCTCAGCACCCAAACTCATTACGGGGTTGTTTTTCTTGATGTCTCTGATTGATCCACAAGTCTTTCCTTAGACTTAAACTGGGTACCCTGAAAAAGACTTATCCAATTAATGTCCACACCTACTCTGGGGGAGTATTACATGTGAACCTAGTTTTAAGATATAAGAGTCAATGGGGAAAGCCTACATCTTCCCAGGAGGGACTTCCTTTTGACAGAGGACTGTCTCAAAACATCATCTCATTCTGTTCCCCAGTCAAGATGTAATTAATTTTATTTACAGTCAGTGGTAAAGGTTATAAAAATCTTTATGTTTTCTGTATATCTCAATTTATCATGCTATTTTTAATAAATTTATATGTTGGTATTTCCTTATGATTTATTAAATTTCATCAACAACTTCTATAATTCTGTGAGTTACAAACTATCTGTCTTCAACCCTTAAGTCTGGGTATATTCTTTGGTCATCTCTCAGGTTTGCAATGCTCTCCCTCCTCATTTTCCCCTCCTGGCTTCCCTGGCTTCCTTCAAGTCCCAACTAAAATCTCATATTCTACAGGAAGCCTTTCCTAAGCCCTTTTAGTTTTTGTGCCTTCCCTTTCTTAATTTCCTATTAATCTTTTATATAATTTGTTTGTAGATATCTGCTTTCAAAGAAAGCAGAGCTATTTTCCCTGCTTCTGGTTTTTCTAATTCTTAACATGATGCCTGGCACAAAGTAGGCACTAAATCAATGTTTATTGACTAACTGACTTTTGCAGTATTGCATGTGTGTTACTGTGATCATAATCAATCAACCAATAAACAAGCCCACATTAAACATTGATGATTTTCTAGAGGTTGTTTGGTCCAAATCCATCATTTGTACAGGAGGAAACTCAGGTCCAGGAAGATTAATAGACTTTGCTAAGGTTAGTAATTAACAGAATAGGAGTAGAACCCAGTTTCAAATGAGATATTTCCCCCCTTCTGTTGGCTAAATGATAAAAGAATCACAGAATGTCGAGTTGGAAGGCAACAGTGGTCCAATAATCTCTATACCTAAAAAGTGGTCATATAACTCTTGCTTCAAGACCTCCAATGAGGTCATCCTCCCAAGGCAACCCATTCTATTTTTAGATTATTCTACTTTTTAGGAAGTTTTGCCTTACATGGAACATAAATTTATTTCTGCAACTTCTACCCGTTGATTCTAGTTCCACATGCTGTCATTAGACAGAACAAGTCTATACCCTTTCCCATGTATTAGCTTGTCAAGTACATTAAGCCAGTTTGCATCTTTACCATGTCTACCCAGTGTCTTCTCTTCTCCAGGACAAACAATACCAGTTCCTAAAAGTCAATATTTATACTAAAGGATCCACAATGGGAGAGAACCTAGCTTGGCATAGTGTGTGACTCATTGAGTGAAAAGTGTTTATTGTCTTGAATAGAAAAGGTAGCTTTTGAATGAAATCTCTTGGTCCCCTTCCTCCTTTAGTGTTTATAAGATTAGGCATAGTTCCCCTAACTCCTTCCCTTACAATCCCTTGAGCTTTGAATTTTAAAGTTTTCCATATCATATATATATTTTTATAATTATAATACAATTAAATTCTTCTGAAGCTATGAGATTTCATACCTGGCTTCTTTTTCAGACACAACTTTCTTCTATGGTTTATTCATAACACTCAGGATATACCATTTGGGAGATCCACATAAGATATATGATGAGAATTGGCTCACGTGAGTTTCATGTTCTTATCTATTCTTCCTGAAATATAATTTCTACACTCAGTTTTTAACTGTGATGACATGGCATTTAGTTCTCTTTTGGTACAATTTTATTTAACTTAGTATAGCAAATAGTACAATATGACTTTATTTAAATGCAGTTATGTTGGTGCTATCTAGGGTTAAAAACAATACAGAAAATGAAAGGTACATTTCATAAGTTTTTATGTTTGGGACAAGACTCTCTCTCTAAAAGGTTATTTTTTCTTTTAAAAAAGTTATGCACAATTAAGTATTAAGTATTGCAAGCCCAACTGCCTTACACTCTCCTAATGTGATTATGTGGAAAAGTATTTTGATCAAATTCCAGTGGCTGTCTAGACATACCGGTGGGATCTCCAATTCTGGAATTTAATGAAAATGAGGGAATTTCTTTGGCTTTCAAGGGGAAAAAATGTTGTTTGGCTTTAATGTCTTGTTATTAAATATGTGGTTTGGGAAGGGGGTGCATGTTGGATGGGGTGCAAGACAAGCCTGTTATTGAAATTAGATATTGAAAAAGGAGAAGGATGAAGACTATCTCTATAGGTATGGGAGCACTCATTGCCACTTTTTAGAGATTATTATGTCAGGGAACTGGGACCTGATTAGATTTCTTATGTTTGGTAATAAATTACATAGATATTTTGAATAACATATTCTACTTTTCCTATTCTCTTTATTATATTTTCCATTCCATTGCTGTCTCTTCTCCTACCCTTCTTAATAAGGCAACTATATTGCTAATGACCTAGATTCTACCCTTTTTTCTTTAAAAAAAAAGCTTAATAAAATGTGTCTTTAAGAGAAACCTTCTAAATTCTCTTGCCTTAGTCAATTTAAAATACTGGCCCAATAAAATTAAAATTTAGCTCCAATATTGAAACTGACCATTGCTTTCTGTAGCAACCCATACTATCTTAAGAATAAAATGCAAACTGCTCACAATGGCATTGAGGATCCATGTCTTCCTGTATATATATCATTACCCAAAAAAGCCTTCCTTCAATTCCATAGACTTCAAAAGTTATCTACCTCCTCAGATATTCTTGAGAATTTTAAATCTGAACACTTTGCTTGCCATTGTCACATTCAATTATTTTTTCTCTATTGGTATCATATCTATTCATTATATTGTAATCTTCTCAAATAATGGTGTCAAAGTAAAAAAAAAGGGGGGTCACTAATCGGGGACATAAGGATTCCTGCAGGCAACATATTGATTTAGCTTTAAAGGTAATATTATCTGTGTTTTATTGCATTTTTATTTATTTTGTTAAACATTTTCCAATTACACTTTAAGCTGTTCAGCTACACTAAGAGAATGTTCCACTGGCTATGTGTTTGACATCTCTAGAATGGAGAGGGCAGGAATTTGTGGTTCCTTCTTTCTACCCTGAGTGTCTGGCCCAGGACTTACATAAAAAGTCCTTAATAACTGTTTTGTGGAATCTGAATTTGAAGTTTAAGACTGAGACAGTAACCTTGAGGAGAAGCCAAAGTGAGGACTGGAAGTCATAATCATGCACTGAAGGAATGAAAAGATTCCTAAGTAGAATGATTATGATAAAATGAGATCCTGACTTCCTCTTGGTGGTTTGTTTTCATTTTTCCCAAGTTTAACTTCTATTTTAGATCAGGAAAAGACTTGTAATAGCTGTCCAGAGAAAAGACAGAAAGAAGTCAGAAAAGATCTACGAGGTCATTGAGTCCTCCCATATTTTTACAGATGGGGAAATTAGAGCTGTGTGACCCTGGGTAAGTCACTTAACCCCCATTACCTAGTCCTTACCACTCTTCTGCCTTGGAACCAATACACAGTATTGATTCCAAGACAGAAGGTAAGGATTTAAAAACAAACAAATAGATAAACAAATAAATAAGTAAATAAATAATGAAATAAAATAAGAGAATGCTTGTCCTTTGATCCAGCAATACCACCCCAAAGAGATAATAAGGAAACATGCATGTATAAAAATATTCATAGCCACGATCTTTGAGGTGGCAAAAAATTGTAAAATGAGAAAGTGTTCATAGGTTGGGAAATAACTGAACAAATTGTGGTATATGTTGGTGATATAATATTTTTGTGCTGAAAGGAATAATGAACTGGAGAAATTCCATGTGAACTGGAAAGACCTCCAGGAATTGATGCAAAGCAAAAGGAGCAGAACCAGGAGAACATTGTACACAGAGACTGATACATTGTGGTACAATCCAATGTAATGGACTTCTCTACCAGTAGCAATGCAATGACTCAGAACAATGCAGAGGAACTTATGAGAAAGAACACTATCCACTTCCAAAGAAAGAACTGTGGGAACAGAAATGCAAAAGAAAAACATATATCAATCACATGATTCAACGGAGGTATGTTTGGGGTTTTGATGTTAAAGAATCACTCTACTGCAGATATGAATAACATGGAAATAGGTTTTGAACAATGATAATGTATAACCCAGTGGAACTGCTTGTCCACTCTGGGAAGGTAGAGGGAAGAGGGGAGGGAAAAATCATGAATTATGTAACCATGGAAAAATATTCTAAATGAGAGATGGACAAGAGGTCCTCTAGAGCCCCTCAATTCTAAATCTACAATCCCATGATCTAGATAACTGTTAGAATTTTCTCTATATAAAAAATACAGCAACTAACAATTTCTTAGGTTGCCTTAATTTTATCCTTCAAAAGGTAGATAATTGTAAAGAAAATTGCTTATTAGGTTCAGATTCTCAACAACAAGATGAAACTAGCTGAAGATTTAAAAAATAGAACCTTGCATGGGGGAAATTATGAAAGAAAAAATGAAAGAAAACCTAGGAATTATCTGATTTCAAGTCTAGATTTGGGGGAAACAGGTTAAAAGCTTCAGAGAAGGGATTCAAAGGATCATAGGTGTTAAAGCTCTACAAAAGAAGTTAGATCAAGAAGGAAAGGACACACAAGCAGGAAATTATGACTATAAAAAGGGAAAGAATTCTAACAAAAATGTGTAGAGTTATCTAATGAGACAACTTTGAAAACTCAGGCCCTCACCAATCCACTTAGATTTTTAAAATACATGAGTAAATGATTCAAGCAAGGACATTTAACAAAGAATGAATTTGATAGCATAACATAGTCCTGTAAGAATAATATAGAAACAGCAAAAGCTTACAATAAACTGAGGCTATGGGGAGAGTCATTTTAGAGAAAGGGAAATTGAATCAGCATTTTCAGATCCAGTTCTATCTTAGCTGCACAGTTCCTTATAGATATAGCTTATATTATAATACTTTCACTGTTTAGCAACTTTTATGTATATCATAAACTACTCCTAACCATAATTTTGAAAAAAAGTATAAAGAGAACATTTCACAAAGATTTCAATCATATCTCAGTGATAGTAAAGGATCCATTTAACTTATTTTTAAACTAAATTAGCCAGATATTTTAGTATCTTAGAGATAACCTATAATCATCTCCAGGAAGTATTTATCAAGTAATCACTATAACATTGCTTTAGGTTGGAATTTTTTTGGGGGGGAGGGATAAAGTACTTCTCTCTTCCCAGTGTGCAGATGGAAAATTTGCAACACCTGAGCTACATTCCCAGCATCCTTTTAAGTCATGTCTTCATTTTACATAAGGATGCTTAAGAGATAAATATGGCTGAGAGCCACGCTGCAGACCTCTTCTTTCAGAGCTTGTGCTTTTGGTAAAGTGCTGCAGGTGTGAGTCTCTGGCTCTCTTTGCTCTGCTCACTTGACTGAAAGAACCTTTTTTCTTTTCCCTCTCTTTTGATTTAGTATTAAAAATCCTATATATTTTTAAATACTAGGAGTATTTATTCATTTTTACTCCTACACCAGCTAGGGATCATATAAAACAATTGTAGATGAGGTTTTATGGAGCCAGTTGGTGGATAGATTCTTGGACTTGGAGTCAGGAACACGTATTCAAATGCTATCATGTTCAAATGCTAACTGCAACACTCTGAGCAAATTAGTTACCCTCTCTCAGCCTTAGTTTTCTTATCTGTAAAATGAAGATAATCATGACACCTACCACACAGCATGGTTGTGAGAATCAAATGATATAATAATTTTGAAGAGTTTCAAAAAACGTGGAAAATACTAATAAGAGTATCCCTAAAGTTTTAGTGTAAACTTTTGGAATATCCTGGATAAAAGCTAACTAGCATTAGTAACATCAGTTCAACAACATTCAAAAAACAGACATCTTAAGAGATAAGAAAGAAAGATAGAGGCAAATAAAGATAGAGGGAGAGGAAAAAGAGAAAGAGGGAGAGAATTTACTATGACTGTCATTTGTGGAATTTCTGGATCAACACAAATATGACAATCTGTCAAAAATGCACATTTCTCAGGAATATTATAGAGGGAATTCCTGTTGTTCGTGCATAAATTGGACTTTATGACTAGAGGTCTTCTTCTAAATTGGGAGACTATGGGCTTCTGTGACATACATAAATTGAGAATGTAAACATTTTATCAATAATTTTAAAGATATAGTGAGGGACATGGGGAGGGAGAGAGAAAATGTTAACTTTAAAATGTCAAAAAAGAATTGTCAAAATGTGTTTCTACGTTTAACTGAAAAATAAAATAAAATCATGGAGGGGGGCGGGGAATGCATCCAGGTATTCTTACAGATAAGTAAATTCTTTGTTTTTCAAACCCTTACCTTCCACCTTAAAATCAATACTGTGTATTGGCTCCAAGGCAGAAGAGTGGTAAGGGCTAGGCAATGGGGTTTAAGTGACTTGCCCAGGGTCACACAGCTGGGAAATGTCTGAGGCAAGATTTGAACCTAGGACCTCCCATCTCTAGGCCTGGCTCAATCCACTGAGTCACCCAGCTGCCCCCCAGGTAAGTAAAATTCTGTGGCACTGCAGCTCTGAAAACAACATAGACTCAAAAAGGCTTAAAAGGAAGAGTTCTGAGAGCCCCTACTATAAATAAGATTGCCGGTGATGTCTTTATGACAAGTGACTGTGAGGCAGCGGAATTTCCCTCCTACCCTCCTTCTCATGAGCCCTGGATATGGTTCTCTGCCAGTTTTCTCATCTTCATTGAAAATCTGGAAAGGAAGTAGGCAGGAAAGGGGGGAGGGGAAGAGAAAGAGAGAGGGGGGGGTGGGGGATTAGTAATCATAATCTCTACATGGGTGGAGTTGTGTTTGCCTGTTTGAGATTCATTTTACTCACATGTCCAATAAAACTGTCAGGATCACATGCTGAAAGACTAAAACTATAAGCCCTATGTCTCAGGGTAGGGGCTGAGTCAAAATGGGTATTTCCATAATCCAATATTCCATTTCACTCCCTGAATCCCGACCCTAGTGTGAAAGAACAGTGGCACAAGTGAGACTATTTGGCAGAGAAGAAAGCTTGCTCAGACTGAGGGATTGCTTAGGTTGGGAGCCTAGCTGAACACTGTGGCAGAAAGAGAGGAACCACACCTGGTCAGTAACTGAGATATTGCCCTCTAAAGTCATCCAAATGCCTTAAGTTGCTTTTTGCCAATTGACATCCCACATGAGTCAAGACCCCCCAAGTAAATACCTCAATGCACTGAGACTTTCGGTATACCCTGTGAGATGGCTCAATGGCATGGTGAATAGAGTGGTGGATCTGGAGCCAGGGAGCCCCAAGTTCCACTTGGGTCTCAGACACTAACCTCTACTCTACTCTCAGCTCCCTCAACTTTAAAATTGGGAAAATTATTGCATATACCTCACATCAGTTGAGATAATACTTGTAAAGCATTTAGCCCAGTGCTTTGACATATAGTCGATTTTTTTTAATAAAGGCTTGTTCTCTTCCTCTCCTCCCTCACATGTGTTATGCCACTGAAGAGCCAAAGGAATCTATAACCAACTCTCCCAAGCCTCATCCCTGTCCTTCAATGCTGTTTATCTTGAGACTTAACTGTACACAGTTCTAGTTAGAACTGGCCACTCACACAACTTTGATGATATGTCTGTAATTCTAACTTCCCCATCCTGAGGCTCCTTTGTTCCTTTTCCTATGGTCCAGTTAGAATAGTATCTTTGGTTCATTGTTAGGTGGTTTTTAGAGAATTCCTGTTCCCAAGGTTCCTCTAACAAAATCGCAGCTATTACATCAAACCCTTGTCTAAAAACTGTATACTGTGGAAGAGAGAAATTGGGAAAGCATGCAAAAGACAGAAGCAGTGGAAGCTGATGACCTGTTAGTCAAACGAATGTTCTATTTGGAATGTTACTGGGAGAAACAGTTGGAGCTAAAGCCAACTGCTGGCTGGACCCTGTTTCCCTTGTTGCCTTGAAAGAGGGAAGAAATCTGAGGTTTTTTTTCTCTCTTGGACTTTGGAGACTCAAGCTGGAGGTGGCCTGGTGACTTTGAAGGCAGAAGAAAGGACAATAGTCCAGATATCTCTCTGATTTGCTCTGTTGATGATAGTGATTGAACTTCCAGATCTATCAACCATTTCTCTCAATTGAACTATATTCCAACATCCTGACTCATTGTAGTATTAGGGAAATCCCCAACCATTTACCTCCATTCTTTATCCTTTTCTGTCTTCCCAAATAAACCCCTTACTTAAGATAAAGAACAGAAAGAGTATTTCATGTGAAACATATTAAACTCACCCTGAGTAATTTAGAAGAAGGAAGGGGGAGGGAGGCTGAAAGGAAGAAGAGGGAGGAAGGGAAGAAGAAGGGAGGAGGGAAAGACAAAAGAAATAGGATAACTGCCTGATCTTAGTTATCAATTACCAATCAATATAGTCCCTTATTATTATTTATTACAATACATTCTCAATTCCCAAAATATCTTAAGATTTCACTAGAATTAAACTTTCCATTTCAGGCTGGGCCACCATCCTGCATGTAGTGTCCTGGAACTGTGGGGTCAAGGGAGACCAAACTCTTGTCAACCTCTTTGTTATATGTACCAATAAATTCTCCTGAACCCATCCTAAGTGTCCCTTACCTAGACTGCACTCCAATTATGTATAAGAGCTCTGAATCAGATAATAAACAGCTAGGTATATTTTAATGTGAGTCCACATGGCCAAATATAGAGTAAAGAATTTCCATTGTGTCAAGGAAGTTCATTCCCTCCCCCTCCTGAGTAACTTGACCTGTCCATCAAACATTCCTGACATAACACAGTTGCTCCAGGTTTGCATTCCCCTATGTGCTGTACATCAATAAAAGTCAAGGCTTTGGGGCTTGAGAGAAGGAGAACCAAGAAGGGAAGGGAGAAGGAAGAAGTTGGGAACAGAGCAGGCAGGTGAGAGGGAAGGAGGAAGAGACTGGCAGGCTAGGGACCACATGGTCAGGTTATTTAGAGGAAAAATTGTCTACCCTTTCTAATAAACTTTATAAAATATATATCTGGGTAGAAATATTATTCCAATTCTTACACTATTTGCTTCTAACATAGCACTCCCAATAAGAAACCACTAGCCTCTGCTCAGAGCTCAAGAGAGAGAACAATACAGTCTGTCCTTTGAGTATAAGAATGAAAGTCAGAGACCTGAATCTCCATAGTCTTTCAACTAGAGGAAGTGTTTCTTCTAAAGTAGTTCTGAACCTTTTTTTTTTAAACCCTTACCTTCCGTCTTGGAGTCAATACTGTGTATTGGCTCCAAGGCAGAAGAGTGGTAAGGGCTAGGCAATGGGGGTCAAGTGACTTGCCCAGGGTCACACAGCTGGGAAGTGTCTGAGGTCAGATTTGAACCTAGGACCTCCCATCTCTAGGCCTAGCTCTCAATCCACTGAGCTACCCAGCTGCCCCCCTGAACCTTTTTTTTAAGGGAAGCTAGGAGTCACAATGGTTAGCACACCATACCTGAAGATGGGAAAACTCATCTTCTTAAATTCAAATCTAGCCTTAGACACTGTATTAGATATTTCTGAAGGTGTCTATTGATTGATATTGATATTGACACCCTCAGGAATATCTATCTATTATAACACTTAATGTCTATGTGAACTCTGGCAAGAAACTGTAGCATTCGGGTTTTAACTAATAAAAAATATGAGGATGTTTCTCTGAGAATAACATTGTTTATTATTGGGGATATACAATTCCAATTAACAAAGGAAGAATCTTTTCACTAGTCTCTTTCTAAGAAAAAGAGGTCAAATGAATCCTGCCTCTTGATTAGTAAAGAAGTTGTGGTGGGTGGAGTCAAGATGGCGGCCTAGAAGGAACAGAAGTTCAGACCTCTGAATACCCCTCCTAACCAATCACAAACTGAATGCTCCCAGAGGACTAAAAACAAACTTAACAACAATACAGAGTCAAGGAACCCTCCTGCTGGACTTAATTCAAAGGTATGCCCCCCCCAAAAAAGCTGAAATTCGAGGACACTCGGGTTTAAGGGGAAGACAGAAGGAAGGTCCCAGGACCCATCCCCCCTCCCACCCAGAGCGCTGAGACTCCAGTGGCAGCGGGAACTTCTGGGTGGGCAAAGGTGCTGGTCTGGAGGGTGTACCTTGCAAGCAGGGCTGTGCCAAGTTCAGAGAATCCAAGACAGATGGCGGGGAAGGAGCTAGAGAGGGAGCATAGACCTGGCAGCCTGGCCAGAGCTGTGGAGATCCTCCATATGTGCTCCAGCCTTCCAAGAAGTTTTGGACTCAGAGCACACTCAGCCCAACTAAGCTGAACTTAATCCCATCAAAAGTCTCCAGAATTCAGGGAAGCCCAGGCTCCACACCCATCCTCATTGACTGCTGGACTTTAATTCAATCAGATGCCTCCAGAGGACAGGGAAGCTCAAACCTCAACAAACCTCCACCAGAGACTATACTGAGAGATCTCCTATTAAAGCTCCAAGAGGGGAGACTGACAGAAGCCCCCAAAACCAAAAAAATGAGAGGAGCAAGAGCACAGACAAATACAGGGAGTAAAGAAGGGGTGAATTTGAGCAAACAACAGAAAAAGAAGAAAGGAACTACAATAGACAGCTTCTACTCAGCAAACAATAAATCAGAAATCCCAACAAATTGGATACAGACTGTGGAAGAACTCAAAACACAATTAAGAGAGGCTGAAGACAATTGGGAGAAGAACTTAAAAATTAAGATAAGTCATCTGGAAACAGAGGCACTTGAACTAAAACAAGAAAATAGTGTCTTGAAAGCCAAAATCAACCAGCTGGAAAATGAGGCAAAGGAAATGAAAGATGAGGCAAAGGAGATGAAAGACGAGGTAAAGAGGATGAAAGACAACCTTCAAAGAAAATCAGACCAGAATGAAAAGGATGACCAAAAAGCCAGGGATGAAATCCAGCCTTTAAGAACCAGAATACAACAACTGGAATTAAGTGACCTCATAAGGCAGCAGGACACTATAAAACAAAATGAAAAGAATGAAAAAATTGAGGAAAATATGAAAATCATTCACAAAACAGACGATTTAGAAAATCATTCAAGAAGAGACAATTTAATAATCATTAAGCTACCAGAAGACAATGACAAAAGAAAAAGCCTGGACGTCATTCTACAGGAAATTGTTCAGGAAAACTGTCCCAATATCCTAGAACAAGAGGGGAAAGTGGTGATTGAAAGAATCCACAGATCACCTCCTTTATTTAATCCCCAACTGACAACACCCAGGAATGTTATAGCCAAATTCAAAAACTATCAGACTAAAGAAAAGATATTACAAGCTGCCAAAAAGAAGCCATTCAGATACCACAGAAACACAGTGAGAATAACACAGGATCTGGCTGCATCCACACTGAAGGACCAAAAGGCATGGAATATGATATTCCAGAAAGCAAGGGAACTAGGCCTACAACCAAGAATAAAATACCCATCAAAACTGACTATATTCTTACAGGGGCAAGTATGGTCATTCAACACAATAGAAGAATTCCAAGCATTCATAAAGAAAAGACCAGACCTGAACAGAAAATTTGATGTCCAATCACAATCATCAAAAGGTAATTAAAAAATAGGGGAAAAGAAAAACAAAACAACAACAACAACAAAATTTTAAGAGACTCAATAAGTTAAAATGATATGTATCCCTATAAGAAAAGAAGTCATTGGTAACTCTTAAAAACTGTTGCTATCACCTGGGCAACTAGAAGAATTACACTTAGAGGGAACAGTGACAAACTGTATAGGATGAAAGGACAAGACATAAATAGGTATATAGATATATGCATGCATAAATACATATACATGTGTGTATATATATATATATATATATACATATAATACCAGAGTTTAAAAAAGAGGTTAATACTAAAAGAAATGGGAAAAAAAACAAATGGGGAGTAAATTTATATGTCACAAAGAAACTCATGGCGGGAGGGAGGAGAACATTAATATACTGGAAGGGTAAAGAGGTTGGAGATAGGTAATGCTCAACTCTTATGTACTTTGAAACTGACGCAAAGAGGGAAGAACAATCCAATTCATTGGGGAAGATAATAGATATGCACCCTATAAAGGAGCAGAAGGGTAAAAAACGGACTGGTGGGGAGGAAAGAAGTACAAGGGAGGGAGAGGGTGGGGGAGCAATTTTTAAAAGACTACAGGGGAAAATAAGGAGGGAATAAGAAGGGAGTGGAGTAGAAAGGGAAGTAAAATAAGGGTGGGAACTAGGGGGACTGATTATAAACAAACATTGGTGTAGAAGGAAATAGTGAAAGAATAAAACACAGGACCAGGAGAAGAAATCAAAATGCTGGGAAATACACAGCTAGTAATCATAACTCTGAATGTGAAAGGAATGAACTCACCCATAAAACGCAAGTGAATAACAGAGTGGATTAGAATCCAAAACCCTACCATATGCTGTCTGCAAGAAACACACATGGGGAAGGTAGATACCCATAGGGTGAAAGTAAGAGGATGGAGCCAAATCTATTGGGCATCAACTGATAAAAAGAAGGCAGGAGTTGCACTCATGATATCTGACAAAGCCAAAGTAAAAATAAATATATTTAAAAGAGATAGGGAAGGTAATTACATCCTGATAAAAGGCAGTATAGGCAACGAGGAAATATCTGTACTCAATATGTAGGCACCAAATGGCAGAGCATCCAAATTTCTAAAGAAGAAACTAGAGGAGCTCAAGGATGAAATAAATAGAAAAACTATACTAGTGGGAGATCTGAACCTTCCTCTATCCAAACTAGATAAATCAAACCAAAAAAAAAATTAGAAAGAGGTGTGAGAAGTGAATGAAATCTTAGAAAAATTAGAGTTAGTAGACATATGGAGAAAAATAAATAGGGACAAAAAGGAATACACCTTCTTTTCAGCAGCACATGGTACATTCACAAAAATTGACCATGTATTAGGACACAAAAACATTGCAAACAAGAGCAAAAGGGCAGAAATAATAAATTCAATCTTCTCAGACCACAATGCAATGAAAATAATAATTAGTAAGGGTACATGGAGAGATAAATAAAAAATTAATTGGAAATTAAGCAATATGATTCTACAAAACCGGCTAGTTAAAGAACAAATCATAGAAACAATTAATAACTACATTGAAGAAAATGACAATGGTGAGACATCCTTTCAAAACCTATGGGATGCAGCCAAAACAGTACTCGGGGAAATTTATATCCTTGAGTTTGTATATAAACAAATTAAGAAGGACAGAGGTCAATGAATTGGGCATGCAAATTAAAAAACTATAAAGTGAACAAATTAAAAATCCTCAGATGAAGACTAAATTAGAAATCCTAAAAATCAAAGGAGAAATCAATAAAATTAAAAGTCAAAGAACTATTGATTTAATAAATAAGACTAAAACCTGGTACTTTGAAAAAACAAATAAAATTGACAAAGTACTAGTTAGTCTAATTTTAAAAAAAGGAAAGAAAAAAACCAAATTGACAGTATCCAGGATGAAAAGGGAGACCTCACCTCTAATGAAGAGGAAATTAAGGAAATCATTAAAAACTACTATGCGCAATTGTATGGCAACAAATGTGGCAATCTAGGTGATATGGATGAATACTTACAAAAATATAAATTGCCTAGACTAAAAGAAGAAGAAATAGATTTCTTAAATAATCCCATATCAGAAACAGAAATCCAACAGGCCATCAAAGAACTCCCTAAGAAAAAATCCCCAGGTCCAGATGGTTTCACAAATAAATTCTATCAAACATTCAAAGAACAACTAATCCCAATATTATACAAACTATTTGACAGAATAAGCCAAGAAGGGGTTCTATCAAATTCTTTTTATGACACAAACATGGTACTGATCCCAAAGCCAGGCAGGTTAAAAACAGAGAAAGAAAACTGTAGGCCAATCTCCCTAATGAATATAGATGCAAAAATCTTAAATAGGATACTAGCAAAAAGACTCCAGCAAGTCATCACAAGGGTTATCCACTATGATTAGGTAGGATTCATACCAGGAATGCAAGGATGGTTCAATATTAGGAAAACCATCCACATAATTGACCATATTAACAAGCAAACTGACAAAAATCACATGATTATCTCAATAGATGCAGAAAAAGCCTTTGATAAAATGCAACACCCATTCCTATTGAAAACACTAGAAAGTATAGGAATAGAAGGGCCTTTCCTAAAAATAATAAACAGTATATATCTTAAACCATCAGCAAACATTATCTGCAATAGGGATAAACTCGAAGTCTTCCCAATAAGATCAGGAGTAAAACAAGGATGCCCATTATCACCATTATTATTTAATATTGTATTAGAAACACTAGCAGTAGCAATTAGAGGAGAAAAAGAAATTGAAGGTATTAAAATTGGCAATGAGGAGACCAAGCTGTCACTCTTTGCAGATGATATGATGATTTATACAAAGAATCCTAGAGAATC
Source organism: Monodelphis domestica (assembly GCF_027887165.1). Lineage (NCBI taxonomy): Eukaryota > Metazoa > Chordata > Mammalia > Didelphimorphia > Didelphidae > Monodelphis > Monodelphis domestica. The sequence continues at coordinate 375,794,386 of NC_077229.1, forward strand.
AATCAAAAAGCTAGTCGAAATAATCAACAACTTTAGCAAAGTTGCAGGATACAAAATAAACCCACATAAGTCATCAGCATTCTATATATCTCCAACACATCTCAGCAGCAAGAATTAGAAAGAGAAATTCCATTTAAAGTCACCCGAGACAATTTAAAATACTTAGGAATCTATCTGCCAAGACAAACACAGGAATTATATGAACACAACTACAAAACACTCTCCACACAATTAAAACTAGATCTAAACAATTGGAAAAAACATTGATTGCTCATGGGTGGGATGAGCTAACATAATAAAAATGATCATCCTACCCAAACTTATCTATCTATTTAGTGCCATACCCATTGAACTTCCAAAAAACCTTTTTACTGAATTAGAGAAAACCATAACAAAGTTCATTTAGAAGAAGGATCAATGATATCCAGGGAAATAATGAAAAAAAAAATACAAAGGAAGGTGGCCTTGCAGTCCCAGATTTCAAACTATATTACAAAGCAGTGGTTATCAAAACAATTTGGTACTGGCTAAGAGACAGAAAGGAGGATCAGTGGAATAGACTTGGGGTAAATGACTTCAGCAAGACAATCTATGACAAACCCAAAGACTCCAGTTTTGGGGACAAAAATCCACTATTTGATAAAAACTGCTGGGAAAATTGGAAGACAGTGTGAGAAAGATTAGGTTTGGATCAATACCTCACACCTTACTCCAAGATAAACTCAGAATGGGTGAATAACTTGAATATAAAGAAGGAAACTATAAGTAAATTAGGTGAACACAGAATAGCATACTTGTCAGATCTTTGGGAAAGGAAAGATTTTAAAAGCAAGCAAGACCTAGAAAAAAATCACAAAATGTAAAATCAATAATTTTGATTACATTAAATTAAAAAGGTTTTGTACAGACAAAACCAATATAACCAAAATTAGATGGGAAGCAACAAATTGGGAAACAATCTTCATAACAAAAATTTCTGACAAAGGTCTAATTACTCAAATTCATAAAGAGCTAAACCAGTTGTACAAAAAAATCAAGCAATTCTCCAATTGAAAAATGGGCAAGGGACATGAATAGGCAGTTTTTAGCCAAAGAAATTAAAACTATTAATAAACACATGAAAAAGTGTTCTAAATCTCTTATAATCAGAGAGATGCAAATCAAAACAACTCTGAGGTATTACCTCACACCTAGCAGATGGGCTAACATGACAGCAAAGGAAAGTAATGAATGCTGGAGGGGATGTGGCAAAGTGGGGACACTAATTCATTGCTGGTGGAGTTGTGAACTGATCCAACCATTCTGGAGGGCAATTTGGAACTATGCTCAAAGGGTGATAAAAGACTGTCTGCCCTTTAATCCAGCCATAGCACTGCTGGGTTTGTACCCCAAAGAGATAATAAGGATAAAGACTTGTACAAGAATATTCATAGCTGCGCTCTTTGTGGTGGCCAAAAATTGGAAAATGAGGGAATGCCCTTCAATTGGGGAATGGCTGAACAAATTGTGGTCTATGTTGGTGATGGAATACTATTGTGCTCAAAGGAATAATAAAGTGGAGGAATTCCATGGAGACTGGAACAACCTCCAGGAAGTGATGCAGAGAGAAAGGAGCAGAACCAGGAGAACATTGTACACAGAGACTGATATACTGTGGTACAATCAAATGTAATGGAATTCTCCATTAGTGCCAATGCAATGTCCCTAAACAATCTGCAGGGATCTAGGAGAAAAAACACTATCCACAAGCAGAGGACAAACTGTGGGAGTAAAAACATTGAGGAAAGGCAACTGCTTGACTACAGGGGTTGAGGGGATATGATTGAGGAGAGGCACTAAATGAGCACCCTAATGCAAATACCAACAACAAGGAAATGGGTTTGGCACAAGGTCACATATGATACCCAGTAGAATCGCGTGTCAGCTAGGGTGGTGTGGCGGGGGGGGGGGGGGGGGGGGGGGGAGAGGAAAAGAAAATGATCTCTGTTTCCAATGAATAATGTATGAAATGAACAAATAAAATAATGTTTAAAAACTTTAAAAAAAGTTGCGTCTTCTTTCTGCTTGGACTGACAGTTCCACCTTTGGACTTCCCTTGATAATTGCCACAGGTGGATATTTTGAAAGAGGTGGTAGACTTGGAGACTTCAGATTTTCCCTCCTTACTTCATCACAGGGGAAACAAGTCTTTATCCATACAAGGAAGACACCAGTATGTCCCTTCATCTTTGACATGTGGTTGGGCCAATTTTCTTTTTTGAAATGGCTCAAAGTTCAAAATGGCTTTGATCCTTTATATCCTTTTAAGATTTTAACAGAATAAGGAAAATCCCTATCCATTTTGATAACCTAGGGTGGTGGAGGTGAATTAGGAGTAGCCTCAAATTTGGCAGCAGGCTGCTTTAGCCTAACCTTGGGAAGCCTGAGGAAAATGATTTCACATAATATTGCAATTCAATATTAATTTTTCACATTATTGTATCCTTTTTGCCTCAGTTCCCTCTTCTGTAAAATAAGCTAGAAGAGGAAATGACAAACCACTTCAGTATCAATGTCAAGAAAATCCTAAATAAGGTCATTAAGAGTTGGACACAACGGGACAACAAAACTTTTTGGGCATCATTGATCCCACTGTCAGTCTGCTTAAGCGACTGTACCTTTTGTCAGAAAAATAATTGCAATTTTCATTCACAGCATAAAATAGACATGAGTACAAAGGAAATAAATTACATTTAAATTGTTATAATTTGTTTTAATTCATGGACTCTCAATTAAGACTTACTGTAAAGTGACCACTAGAAATAGAAGAAAGGGAACAAGAAGAAAGAAGAACAGAGGGGAATTGAGAAGAAACAAGATGGGGTAAAAAGAGGTAGAGTACTGACTTTGATTCCTGCACCCTTAAAAGAAAATATTACAACAAGAAAGAAGACGATAGAAGTCCTGAGAATCCCTCCTCACTCACACACACACTTTAATTGAGTTATATATTAGAAGTTGCAAAGAGGGAAATAATGTTAGAGAAAATATTTTAACTTTTAGGAGTCACAATAAATGGAATGAGTCACCTCTGTAATGGACTCACCTTCACTGGAGATCTCCAAGCAAAGTCTAGATAGGTCACTGTTAGCTCTTATATTCTTGTTAGAGTCTCTATAACCTGCTTCTCTTCTCAACCCTGAGAGGGGAAGGCAAATTTTCATCTTTTTAAAAAGAAATGAAAAAAGTCAAGTCACATGAGTCTTTGCAGCCCTTTTTCAAAGGTCTACTATTATGAAGATGAGTTAATCAATAAACATATGATCGCAGCCTTCCTCAGTTCATCAAGAGGCAGCACATAGTGAAGTCAAAAGAGCAGGGATATGAGAGCTAGAGGATCCAAGTTCAAATCCTGACTTATGCCAGTTGCAACTGGCTTGATTCCAGGCAAGTCATTTGAGCAACTCTAACCAATTGCTTTTTTATCTCTAAAAAACAGCGTTGTACTACATCTGGATCCTTCCATCTCTAAACTTGTGATCCTCTAGTTTTTAAATAGCATTAATGTTACTGTTTATATTGGCTATTTGGAGTGATACCTTCATCACCTAAGTTAGCAAAAATTCCATAGATATTGGTGAAAGAAAATATGCAGAGAGAAACTCTTACAATAACAATAATAGCTAACATTTATATATCACATACTATGGTACAGGCACTGTGCTAAGCACTCTACAATTATTATCTAACTTAATCCTCACAACAATCCTGAGAGGTAGGTGCTATTATTATACCCATTTTACAGTTGAGGAAACTGAGGCAAAAAGATTAAGAGACTTGACCAAAGGTCACACAAGCTAATAAGTATCTCAGGCCATATTTGAACTCAGGACTTCCTGACCCCAGACCCAGTGCTCTGTCTGTTGTGCATCCTAGCTATTCCTTGGCTAATAACTTAGCAAATTGCCATGAACCCAAAAATGTCCATGACTACTCATGCACAACCTGGCAATGATGTCAAATATATACATATACTTCAAAATGTTTACTGTGCATATTTCCCATGACCCAAATAAAATTCAAGTGATGTATTCATTTCATGGGTTGGTCATATGGTGAGATCAAGGAATAACTGTTGATTTGCTCCCCTTAGATTCTCAGTTTCAAGAAAAATTGAGAATGGTCCTTGGAATACTGAATGGATCCCATGGTGAATTTTTGAAAAAATGACAAGAGGACCACAGTGTAAAAAGGCATTCTGGCTCACAATCTTCATGCTTGAAGAGAATATCCATATTTATAAAATCACAGACCCACTTTAGTATTTATTGAATACACTTAATTATTTGGTTGTCTGTTTGATGTATGGCTTTTCCAGTGAGACCCAAGCTCTGTAAATTGTAGTTTCTGCTGAAATGGAGCTTTGTAGTCTCCCTATGTGAGCTGAAGAGAAAGATGATATTGTAATCTGGTACTTTCAGTCATTCAAAATAAAAGGAAAAACTAAATTTAAAAAAAAACAATCCATAAAGAGTCACAGTTTAGAGGTAACTAATTAGTACAATGATTAGAGCAGTTGCCCTGGAGATAAGACTTGAGTTAAAATCTAGTCACTGTCCATTATTAGCTGTGTGACCCTCGATGATTCATTTAACCTGTCTGCCTCAATTTCTTCAACTGTAAAATAATAGCACTACCTCCCGGGTTTGTTGGGAGGACAAAATGAGAGAGTTGTCAAGGACTTAGTACAGTCCCTGATAAAAAATAGGAGCTTCATAAATGCTTGCTTCCTTTCTTTCTTTATTTGCATGGTATATATCCTAGATGATATAAGAGATTTGGGGAATATGATTTTACTGATTTCCCATCATCGTTATATGATAATACCAATTCACTAAAGTCCATCAGATTCCATCAATAGACCTGCATGTTTGATTCAGAAACTGCTTTTGAGCATCTCAGTGAGAATGGATGTACTTGTCATTAGCAAGTATATGCAGTTATTCTCAAAATGATTGAGTCTAACACTATGACTCTTGCTCGTGTCCTTGAACACCTTCACATGTGACTTTTGACCCAAAGGAGTGGTCATCTGAGAACTGGAGGTTTCCTGATTCATTTTCTGGGTTCTCAAAAACAGTGAAAATATTGTCTGTTAAGAATATTTTAGCAGAGAACATTATAAGAGCCACGGGCAATCATTGAGTGTCTTGTTCTTATTCTGAATCTTCATTGTTAATTTGTTTGAGCATTGCATAATATCACCAAGAAATGCAAGCGTGAGAACTCACCTAAGCTGGAAAAGATCAAACATGGATGGGTTACTAGGCTCATTTATGAAAAATGGTTCAAAGGTACCCCCAGTAGACTACTTTCCCCCCAGGTGCAAGACCAAATCCCTACAAAAAGTACCAAATGTTTCACACATACACAAAGCTGAGGTGGCTGCTTCCCCAGCTAATGCTTGATATCATTGTCATTGTAATCATTCATTATAGCATTTAGATAGGGCTTTGAGGTTTGAAAAGTAACAGGAACTGGCCTGTTGATGAACAGGGGTCCTCAGGGTGATAAGAAGAATGGCATAAACACAGCCGGATCAGGAGGGCCGGGTTGCTGATGGCTAGCAAAGCAAGTTTATTGAGAGTAACTTCTGCTTTATATATAGAGAAAAAAGAGCTGGGACTCTTGCACAAGCCTTTCACATACACAATAAAAGGCAATAATTAACAGAGTGGCCTTAAGCGGTTACAATGTAATCTGCATACCTCATCGAGTCTAGACAATGATTCTATAGAAAGATGAATCATTATGTGAAACAGCCTCTACTTAGAGTTCCAAGGATGCAGTCATCAGTGATTTTATAGGAAATATCTTGTGCAGGGGTTTGAGGAAAGGGGGAGCTTGAGGCTACAAGCTTCAGGGTGAGAGGTGAGATAAGTGACATACATCAGCTGCTCTATGGCCCAGAGCTGTGCTGGAGGGTGTCAGGCTGTGCCTCCCTCGGAAAAGCACTTTGCAAATATTATCTCACATAGTCACCGCTGTCATGTGTACCCTAAAGAAATGTAGAGGACAGAATCCTGCCAATAATTCTTACTGATCTATATCACAATGATACCCAATGATATCCATTCTCATCTGCTTCTGCTGCTTGCTTTAGCAAAGCTTCAGATCCATTTTTCTTACCAAGCACACAAGACAAGGCATCAGCTGTCAGCAATGCAATTTCTTTTTGCTTATATGTGAAACCTTTCCAAGGTGTCTAGGATGACCATTTTAATTTCCTTTCAAATTATTCTTTTTTCTGAGGAGTCAGTTCTAATAATTCTTGTCACACCAAGATCAACAAATGTAGTTGTGACAAGTAGCAGTTAAATGTAGTCTGTCACTGAATCTACGTTTTCATCCATAGTGAGATTAAGAAACCAGAAGAAAGCATGTTTGAGTATATTTCTGATGATTTCTGAGATATTCAATGCCTTTGACACCATTAAATCAAACAGATATCATTTCCTTCATCTCATTTCCTAGCTTATTTTTATCAAGAAATAATGTTGGGCAGGTTTTTCCTTCATAACATTATCAAAATGAATTCAGTTAATGTAATTTTTTGAAAATGGTTTTGATGTGGGCTGAAATGTCCCATAAATCCTGCCAAGTAGCTATATGCAGTCAAAAGGGCATAAAAACAATAACTAGTTGATTATAACAGAGCCACGTTGGTGGGTTGCTTAGAATCACAATTATGAAAAAACAAAAACTCCTCACCTCAATTTTTAGACATAACCTAGATCCTTGGTTTGAAGTCTCTGAACAACATGTATAGGGGATTCCATTTCCCAGTCACAAAGGACTGGGTTCAAATAATGCTCAATTTCCAAACCCACTGCCTGCCTTAGAGTCTTCCCAGAAAAGAGCAAAATTTGACCTAAAATTGTCCCAGGGTATTTAACATATGATTAGCATCCCATTTACAGCAAGGTTTGCTCCCCCTGCCCCCAGTAGGCAAATAGAGTGAACCATAGGTAAAGTGACATAAGTTCCCTGGAAATGGTAGGGCAACAACTGCCCAAACAAACAACCCCTTCCTTCCTTCCTTAGTAACTAATCAAGATAAAAAGCATTCCTAAGAACTCCTATGCACTTTGCTTACCATCTTTAACTTTCCTTACCCTCCTCTTTTCCCCCTTCCCTTCCCTTCCTTACTATACCAGCTAGCTAGTCAACTATAGCCATTCTGTTACTATATTCTCTTATAATAAAGCTTGTTTCCTCACCTTGGAGTCAGTTTGAGCTGTCAATCAATTCTTTGGACGAGACCTCCATCAACATTGCCCACATTATGCCACATCTGTGACTTTTTGGTTTATTTGCATGCATGAATAAATGTCTGGATTAATGTATGAAAAAAAGCATCACTTAAGCATGTACTGTGTGCCAAGCATTATGTTAACCAACATTTTTACAAATTACAAAACAAGAGAGTCTCTGTTCCGGAGGAGATGGCATTGTATTTGGGAGAAGTAAGATGTTAAGGAAGATTCAGCTGTAATGCACAAATCTGGAGTTTTTCTTCCCTTTGTCTTTCTCAATTCCCACCTGATTTTATTAAATAGTTGAAAGATACTCAGTTGCATTTCATCTTGCACACTTTGCATCTTCCTGTTCCCCACACTCGGTGCTCAAGAGTTGCCCACTTCGTGCAACTTGAGCCTTACCACTTGTCTGATTCATGGGCTCCAATCTGCCCTGAAAGTGTGATTCCCCTGTTAAAATGCTCAGGGATTATCTCTGAAAAGTCCACTCTCTAACATCACAGCTGCCATAAGGATGGAATAGCTGCCCAGACCACATGTGACATGTGGTAGACAAGGAAGGTCAGGGGTAGTAATACAATGGCCTCTAAAATAAAGATACCTGGGGGCAGCTGGGTAGCTCAGTGGATTGAGAGCCAGGCCAAGAGATGGAAGGTCCTAGGTTCAAATCTGGCCTCGGTCACTTCCCAGCTATGTGACCCTGGGCAAGTCACTTAGCCCCCATTGCCTAGCCCTTACCACTCTTCTGCCTTGGAACCAATACACAGTATTGATTCTAAGACAGAAGGTAAGAGTTTTAAAAAAATAAAATAAAGAACCGTTTGAACTGATCTTTGGTTATTTTTTCTGTAATAATTCCTAGTGATATATTTGTTTACTTCTTTTCTTCTTGTCATTATTGAGTTTTGCAGTAGTTCTTATCCTTAGCATTCCTTTCACTCCAATACTTTCCCAAGACTCACCTTTTCCCTTCCTTTTGATTCCCATTACTACCACCAGAATCCAAGTGAGCATCACATCAAATCTGGAATAAGTAACAGTCTCCTAATAACCTACCTTCCTTGTAGTTTCTCCTTTCTCTAAGCTATTCTGTGTACCATCACATCTATAAATCTTTTTGTTATGATATAAACCCCAGAATGCTATTTGTCTCTTAACCTTTGCTTCCTCCTATCCTTAGTTGTCTTCCTATGGATGGATATGTAGCATTTCCTCAGCTAGAGGAAAATCTCCTAAAGGGAAGTAATTATATTTTTATTTATGTTTCCTACCAGACATTCTCTCAGAACACCACACAAGGCAAGTCATCATTAATGTTTGTCAATCATGATGATGATAACAAATGCATTTAGTTGCTCATGGAATTCTAATTGATTTTGACTATAGTACCAGAAAACATAATATAATTACTTTTCTCTTATAATACAATGTTCTGATTCAAAAATTAGTAGACTTGAAGAGACACCAATTGCATACAAAAGAGTCCAAGTATAAATATCATCAATAATGACAGAGAACAATTAATGATGCTTAAAAAAACAATGAAAACCTTACTTCTCTTTCTCAGGATGCAATGGAATCTAGGTTTTTTAAAATGCAAATTCTAATTTTCAAGGTAATGTGCAAATTTATTTTTCATATATTAATTTCCATATCAGAGTCATCAATTAGATAGTAACATATTCCTATGCCTGGGACCTTGGTGAGAGACTACATGCAGTCTACTGCTTTTTGCATTTTCTTTGCCCTTAGAAATTGGTGGGAATATTTTCCCTTTAAAAGAAATTTGGTTAATAGATAAAGGGGGAAATGATTCTCTTCCTGCCTATGTGACTTGTATCACCTAGGATGAGGGGAAAGGTGAGATTTCGATGGACTACCTCATAATTATTTATCAATTAGAAATGTCTTGAGATGTTCAAGGGAGGGGCTAAACAATGAGATCTTAAAATTGTATTTGTAGATCTGCTTGATGGAGTTTCAGTGTCTTTGGTTCGGGGGGGGGGGGGCACTGACTTATCACTTTATTAGTTATGCTAGCCTAAATAAGGAGTTAATATTCTTACCCAAAACCAGTCTCTCAAATAATTTTAATCTTAACAAAATAGAGATTAGTGTTATGCAAATGTATGCTAGCCTCCAGGTCCAGAAAGGAGAATGAAATCAGCAAGTAATTTTTTTCTAATTATCTGTCTTGAACTAAAAGGATAAAACAGCAAGATTTCTTGGTGCATTGCACACAGAAGTTTGGTTTGTTTTTTGTTTGTTTGTTTTTTTAATTATAAGATTCCATTACTTCCCATGGCCAATGTATCATTCCCATCCTCAAAAAAAAAGTATGTGTTCAAAGTAACAAAACTGATTTTTTAAGAGCTCAATAAGGTAAAGTATTCCATCAGTCAGTGAGCAAGTGGTTACTAAATAGCTACTATGTGCCAGGCACTTTGTAAAGCACTGGGGACAGTGAAGAAGAAAGATAAAAGACAGTATTTGCTTTTTAAACAGGAGAATCCCATAGCCAGTTCTGATCTGATTATTTTAGTCGCTTGATAAAGGACAGGGAGAGGAGAGAAGAGATCTGAAAGCAGGAAGTCCAATTTGGAGCATATTGCAATAGTTCAGCATGTGGTGATAAAGCCTTAAACTCGCATGGAAAAAAGAAGAATGAATGTGAGAGGTGGCACAGAGGTAGAACTGAAGAACTTTACCACTGATGAGATATCAAAATGAGGGAGAAAGGAGTCAAAGATGACACTAAGGGTGACCAGGAGGTAACTTTATGTAAAAGCTAGGCTAAAAGACTCAGAGCTTCATTCTGTAGGCAATAGAGAGCCACTGATTTTAGTTCATTTTCGTCTGTTTTTAGCAGGGAACAATGCATGCAGCAGTATTTTTGGAAGATTCATCAAAGAGTGACTTACGTTGTAGTCTGGAATGGAGAGTGGAGAAAGATTTTAGACATTATTAAGTCATGCTCTACTGTTCCTGACCCCATTTAAGGTTTTCTGGGCAACGATACTAGAGTGATTTGCCATTTCCTTCTCCAGCCTATTTTACAGTTGAGGAAACTGAGGCAAACAGGGCTAAATGAGTTGCCCAGGGTCACATAGCTGGTAAGTGTCTGAGACCAGATTTGAACTCAGGAGATGAGTCTTCCTTACTGAGGGCACTCTGTCTACTGCACAGCAGCAACTCTCAAAGACTAACCACTAAGTCTACGTTGGCAGATAGTGTTACCCACACTGTCATACCACAAATTCACATAAGGATTGTAGAATCATCAAATCTCTGAATAGAAGGGACTTTAGAGATCCTTCCTGAATAGGAACTCCTTTTAAAACATCTCTAATAAGTAGTGGTCTAGTCTCTACTCACTGATTAGTGAAAAAAAACTATTTTTTGGTACATTTAAGTATTGGAAAGATTTTACTTCTCACTGTTCCTTACATGCCAATATGGCTCCCATCTCTGGGCCTTTGTATAAGCTGTTTCCTAGCTAGAACACACTCAGTCTTTACCTCTACCTCAATCAGCTTAAAAGTTCATCTAAGCATCACTTCCTTCATGAAATCTTTCCTAATCTCCGGAGCTATTAGTTACCCCCTACCACTTATTGACTTGTATTATTCTGTACAAATATGGAAACTGAAGGGCATTGAAGTTGCTCAGTGAATATATCATTAAGCCTAAAGTCAAGAAGATCTAGGTTCGAATGTGACCTCAGACACTTACTAGTTTTGTGTCCCTTAGCAAGTTAGTTTACCATTTGCCTCAGTTTCTTTATCTGTAAAATGAGCTTGAGAAGGAAATAGCAAACCACTCTAGGATCTTTGCTAAGAAAACCCCAAATGGGGTCAAAAAGAATCAGACATGACCAAAAAAATTGAACAATAAAATATTGAAACGTGGGTACAGTTTCTCCACTGACATAATATAAACTCCTTTAGTGAAGGGATTGCTTCATTTGGGGCTTTGTAGCACTTAATGGACATATTAGAAAGATTTTGTTCATAGTTCTACAATGTCCATAAATTATTCTCAGTTTAGAACTCTGGAGTTAAGGGAAAAAAAACATATAGCTTTCTTCTATAGGATAGCCTTTCAAATACTTGAAGATAAGTATTATAAGTCTCCCAAGCTATTCTTCTTCATGCTAAATATCCACCATTTCCTTCCTAAAATTTGGCACTCAGAAATGAATACAATACTTCAACTGAATAGGGAAGAGTATAGATGGACAATCACCCCCATCTTTTCTGCATATTAAAATTCTAATTTTAACCATAATATTACACTAGTAACTCATATTGGGTTTTCAATCTATTAAAGCCCCTGGGTCTTTTATATATTGTCTAGAAAGGGTTCTATCTATCCTATATTCATACAGTTGATTTCTTTAACCCAAAAATGAGACTTTGCGCGTCCTTATTAAAATTCCAACTTATTAGATTTTACCTCTCTTTTTTATATAACCAATTCTGCTATCCAACATATTAGCTATTACTGGCAGCTTGGTATCATCAAAATAAGCCAATACTTACATTAAAATCATAAAATAAAGAATTTATTCATTCATGAGAAGCCATTAATTCCAACCTATTTATTTCATAAGTAAATTAAGATGCTGAGAGTTCAAGTGCTTTGTTCCATGTCACATAGCAAGTAAGTTTTGGAGGCAGGACCAGAACCTAGAGGTCTTTCTGACTTCGTTTGGTGCCCTATCTACTTTGACTTACTGTTAAAAGAAACATGGTGAAAAACAAATTGTTGATTCTTAAGACCTCCCTGAAAATTGATATGAACATTAATGACTTTGTTATGTCTGGTCATTCATCCCATTCCAAGTCTACTGAAAATCACGTAGCCCATTGTTCTCTCTTATCTATGAGCATATTATCAATAAGTTTGCCAAAATGCTTCACTGAAATCCAATATGCTATGACTACAGTATTTCCCTTGTCTCTCAATAAAATAATCTTTTCCAAACAAAGAAAAGGAAATCAATGGTCTCATCTTCTTGAGATAATAATAATCAAGTTGAACTTCCATATTTTATAGCTGAAGAAACTGAGATCCAAGTAGATTAAAAGATTTTTATGTAGTCATACAGGTATTAGTAATAGTAAGATTTGAACCCAAATTCTCCAATTCCAGAGCAAGAATTCCTTATGCTGTATCAAGGTGCCTAAAACCTCTGGGTTTTAAATTTAAGATCTTTATCCTTTAAGGAGGTCCCTAGATTGAAGTGAATTTTGTAACATTAGCATTTGCTTATTTCATCATAAAAAATCAGAAGAGATAAAATACACATTCTTTGGTCCACTGTGCATTATTTTTTTAATTTACCAGTCAACTAACAACATGCATAACCCTCTTCTAAATGGTCCCAACTGAGACCTATCCTCCCTTTTACCAGTGCCTCTTACTCTGAGTAGGTGCTTGTTCCTAGGAAGCCTTGGAATCCTTTAAGGAAGATGGAGGAGCAGGGAGAGGAAGAAACAGAAACAGAAAGAAACAGAGAAACACTCAGAGTCTAAAAGTAGTTGAAAACCTAGGAACATGAAAGACACTGGATTAGGGAGTGCATGTGTGAAAGAGAATTCTAGTCTCACAAACCACAGGGTTTTGGTTAGGGAAGGAGCAATTTTCTTATACCATTGTTTATATTTTCATTGTTTTTGTAATATCAGAAACATAGTATTTATGATAATTTCTTATTTGTATCTCCAGATAATAATTTACCCTAATCTTTTCCTTCTCCTCTAATAGGCAAAGGATGTAATCAATAGGCAAAGGGGAAGATAGAAAGTTCAAAGAAGTTATGGTCTCAGCCGTCACAGAACTTTTAGTCCTAGAAAGGAATTCTACCACAATCAATCAGCTTTATGAGATGCAAGCTCCCCCTGGAACAAGTCCAAGATTTTAGCCCTAGAGCTTTGTCCTATCGATATTTTCTAAAATTTACCAGGTCATTAAAATACTATCCAAGGTGTTAAATCCCATACCTTCTGGGTTTCCTGAAACAGCTGAGATCTTAAAGTTAAATATATTATCTTCCTTGTTCTTAATTGTATGTCCTCTGTCTTTAGCTTCTCTGATCATGATAGGTCTGACTTCCACTTCTGGCTTTTTACACTCTTACTATATGATGTTGACTGAGATGGTGAATTCTTGGGGGTTGGTTTAAAATGGAAAAAATCTTAGAAATAATTCAACATTACAAGAATATTCATAGCTGCGCTCTTTGTGGTGGCCAAAAATTGGAAAACGAGGGGATGCCCATCAATTGGGGAATGGCTGAACAAATTGTGGTATATGTTGGTGATGGAATTCTACTGGGCAAAAAGGAATAATAAAGTGGAGGAATTCCATGGAGACTGGAATGACCTCCAGGAAGTGATGCAGAGTGAGAGGAGCAGAACCAGGAGAACATTGTACACAGAGACTAATACACTGTGGTATAATCAAACGTAATGGACTTCTCCATTAGTAGCGGTGTAATGTCCCTGAATAATCTGCAGGGATCTAGGAGAAAAAACACTATTCATAAGCAGAGAACAAACTGTGGGAGTAGAAACACTGAGGAAAAGCAACTGCCCAACTACAGCGGTTGAGGGGATATGACAGAGGAGAGACTCTAAACAAACACTCTAATGCAAATACTAACAACATGACAATGGGTTCAAATCAAGAACACATGTGATACCCAGTGGAATCACGCGTCAGCTATGGGGGGTGAGGGGGGAGGAAAAGAAAATGATCTTTGTCGTTAATGAATAATGCTTGGAAATGATCAAATAAAATATTATAAAATTTTAAAAAAAGAAATAATTCAACATAAAAAACATATTTATATAAATATGTATTTATAAATATTGATATATAAAAAGATATCTAACCAGAACAAGATCTAATGGCACCTAAACTTTATTACTAAGATACCCTAGATCTGACTTAATCTATCCTGATTCCCTTTGAAATTGAATATTCTTCATAAAACCCAGACAGGAGTTGGGAATAGTCATCTCCTCAGAATGCCAAATAAAATTATTTTGAAATTTGCTTACCTGGGTGCCCTACATATCTAAATCTATGAATTCATGCATTTTATAATCCCACATTCAGTGATTTGGGAAACTTCTAAACAGCCTGGGTTGAATTTACCCTTAATTCTCTACCTATATTATTAATAAGATATCTTCCTTCTCTGGTGTTTACTATACTTTGGTTAAATCACTTATGAATGAATGAATGAATTTTAATTCAATTGAATAAACATGTATTAAATGCCTACTCTGTTCTGGACACTGCACTAAGTGTTGGGGATACAAATAAGAAAAAGAAAAACAATTCTTGCTCTGGAGGAGCTTGTAATTTAAGGAGGAAAAACTAATGAAAGAATAAAGAAAAAGGATTTATTAAGCACTTTCAATATAACAACCACTAACTATAGGGAATACAAATACAAAAAAGCAAAAATAGTCCCTACACCCAAAAATAGTCTTTTGAATGTTATAGGGGACCAATATATCCTTATAAGAAGGAAGCATCCTTGCACTACTACCAGAGGAGAAGCATGTTCTCTTCTTTCCAGAAGTCATCATCTGAATCCAACCCCAGTCACCCCATCCCTGTTCTTTCATTTTTTGCATCATCTTTTTTGTTCTTGAGATGTCTAATACATTACAGTTTAACCTATATTTTTAAGTTGCTAGGAGTTTTCATCTATATGCATCCCAGTATTTTATATAAAAGTTTGTTTATATTTCTCCAAAACATACCCTAGGAAATTCAATTTCTACACAAACAAATGTAATATGATCATTTCAATAACATCCCAGTGAAGTTCATAGTCATAACTTTGCCACAATGTGAGATTGCGTGACAATGGTATTGATAACCAGTACTAGAACAAAATCTGCTTTAAGCACCATCACTGCTATCTCCCAGAGAAATAAAATGGGGCTAACCTTAAGCTGAGAAGCACATGAAAATATACATGTGGGGGAAAAAAACTATCTCTCAACAATCTCTCAATTGAAACAATATCCCTGTCTGCTAGAAAATACCCCATTCTTTCCCTTTCTGAGTCTATTAGAGTTTATCTACCGCAGTATGGCTTTCATGAGGTGATTCATGGAGACAGCACTGATAAAATACTCTGCCTTCAGCCTTAGTTACATTTAAGTACTGAATTCATCTTTACACTGAGCTGTTGGGTTGTTGTTTTCTAAAGAAAGAAGGTAAGCCTCAACTTGATAACGATTGCCACTTAGAGATGTAAATAGCTAGTTGAAGTTTAATGGCTCTATTTTGAAATAGGATTTCTTTGCATCATTTGCTTTTTTCCCTCGATTCTTGTTCTTCCCGTCTGTGAGTTTCATGCTCCTTAATCTTTTAAAAGTGCTCATATAGCTAGTGTCTTCAAGCATCTCAAAGCACTTTACCAACTCATTTTCTACAAATTGTTTGAAAATCATCACACATTTGAAATTTGCTTTGGTAGTTACTAAAAGTGGAAAGAAAAAAACTGGCTTTCTAGATGAAAGAAGGTGAAAAATAAGAATACACTGAGCTGATACCTAGGTAGTAGCTGAATTCCAAAGAGAGCCCATTCTGAGAGTTAGTATTTGTAGAAATAGCTGAGCAATAAAAAAGGAGCAGGATGAACCTAAAGGTCGGGGAAACTCTAGTCTGGTATCTTATTAGAAAGACTGTAATCCTTAACAATAGCAAGAAAGGAAAACCAAGACTTCATCTGTTAATAAAATTATCTGGAGTAGCCAGGGAATGTTGTGGTTGGAATGACCAAGAGTTCTACAAAACAGTCTAACACACTGATTCAGAGCACAGTAGATGAGACTTGAGAGTATGTTAGTAAGAGGAAATATGTCACATGACTCTAAACAACCTCATCCCATATAAATAGATCTCTCTTCTAGAAAATCTGAGCAATACTGGAAAATGCCCACAAGAAATTGTAGAAGGGAAGATAAAAGATTCCATGTTGTGACTGATATAGAATATCTGAATCTCGCCGAATTTTATTCTTTTTATTAAAAAAAATGTCTGAGGCACATAACTGTGGCTAGTGCACTTACAAATGGTAATTTATACATTGATCTGTTCAGTGAAAAAAATGTGTGCAAATGTGGTGGTGAAAGCTGACGCCAAAAGAAGTATGACCCTCCTCACTCCTTTGATGAAAGGTAATCAAATATCGTCTTGAGATAAGGCATCTTTAGAAAGGGCTTGTACTGAAATGTGAAAGATAACAGACCTTTCATGTCCTGAGATCTTTCCTTGAGGTTCTTTCCCATCATTCCCCTTTTCACCATTATTTCTTAGCCAGAAATTTCCATAATCTTCACAGCAAGTTTCCCTCCTTGCCAAAGCATTTTCAGCATTCCATGCTTGCTTTGATTTTTAGAATCATCATTCCTCCCTCCCATTACTGCCAGCTAAGATAAATTAGCAGAAATATTTTCAAATAACCTTTTTTTTTATTAACCCAAAACTGAGTCTACATAATGAAAATGCTTTTCAAACATTTGGTACTGAAGTTGCTTCTCCCACCACCTATCACTCCCCAATTGTTGTCTAAATGTTTAACCACCAAGTCACCCAGAGAGCTAATATTGCAGAATCCTTGGTACTCTGGTGGTTTACAGATGACATATCTAGTGGGGGCTGGAGTGCTGCATCAGTGTTACGTTCTCTATGGTTACAAGAAAAAACATCAGTCTTGCCTTTTATGCCTAGTTCAGCCTCTCTCTACAGAGCCTCGCCATTCATTATCATAGAATGTATGGATTTCTGGTTCTGCTGATCAGAATTTAACTCTGAGCCCTCATCCACTAGATTACAGCCTACTCTATTTTGAACAGACTGCCTTGGGGTGTTTTTCCCCTTTAACTTTCATGACATGACCCAGTGTTTTATGAAAATAAAGTGAAGAATAACTGGGTGATATGGCAATTCTTGAATAGATAGGGCTTAGGTAGCTGGGAAAAAGAGAAAATCAAGCTTTTTATGCACCTACTATGTGGCAGCCATTTTGGTAATCACTGAAAATACAGACATAAATGGCAAATAATTTCTATGCTTTTAGAACTTACCATTTAAAAGAAGAAAGAGCATGCATAAATATAGATAAGTATAAAACATATAAAGCAGGCATAAGATAACCTTTGGAGGATGGCACCAGCAATTAATTACTAGGGTGAAGTGAGATGGCAAAAATGGCTTGATATAGAAATTAGTGACCAACCTAAGTCTTAAAAGAAATCAGATCACACAAAACACACTAGTAAATGACCATAGTATTCTAGTTTGGGGTAAAAAGCTTAGAGAGCAAAAATTTACCTTATGACAAAGAAGTACTGGGAAAACTAGAAAACAGTTTGGCAAAAAATAACCATACATCAAAATCTCATATGTATATGTTAAAATGAGGTCAAAATATGTCAATGATTTGGACCTAAAAAGTGATATAAGTAAAATAGTAGAGCATATAAAAATTTATCTATCAGATTTATGGATAAGGGAAGATCCTATGACCAAATAAGGAAAAAGAAGGGTCATGAGAAGAAAAATTGATGATTTTGAATACATGAAAATTAAAAGTTTTATACAAATAAATCAGTGCAGTCAAAATTAGAAGGAAAACAAGAAACCTGGAGGAAGGCAAAGTTATAGTAAGATACTCTGATAAAGGCTTCATTCACCAAGTATTTAGGAAACCAAATGAAATGTGTAAAATAAGAGCTATGCCCCATTTGACAAATGGTCAAAAGATATGAACAGGCAGTTTTCAGAAGAAGAAAAAAAAGCTATCTATAGTCATATTTAAAAAATTATTTAAATTCTTATTGATTAGAGAAGCACAAATGAAAACATCCACTTCACACCTACAAATTGGCTAACATGACAAATGCCAGTGGGTACATGGAAAAGCAGGGACACTAATACACTGTTTATGGAGTTGTGAGTTGGTCCAATCTTTCTGGAGAAAAATTTTGGACCATGGCCAAAGGGCTATAAAACTGTCCATACCCTTTGACCCAGCAATACCACTACTAGGTATATATTCTGAAGAGTTCAAAGAAAAGGGATATAGATCTATATGAACAAAAATATTTATGTAGTTTTTGAAGTGGCAAAGAATTGGAAATTGAAGGGATGCCCATAAATTGAGGAATAGTTGAACAATTGTGATATGATTGTGATGGAATAATATTATGCTATTAATGATGAACAAGGTGATTTCAGAAAAACCTGGGAAGACTAATTTGAAATGGTATAAAGTGAAGTGATAAGAATCAGGAGAACATTGTACATTCTAAAAGTAATATTGTAATGATTAACTATGAATGACTATGAATGATCCAAGACAATTTTGAATTGAATATATTGAAAGAATTGAAAGAATATATTCTTTTCATTTTCTTTGGTTTTTCTTGCTTTGTGTGTGTATGTGTTTGCAACATGGCTAACTTAGAAATATATTGCATGACCACATATATAACTGATATCTGATTGCATGCCTTCTCAATAGGAAGGGGACAGTTAGTGGGGAAGGGAACAATTTGGAACTCAAAATTTTTAAATGAATTTTAAAAGTAAGTATTTTTAAAGGAATCAAAAATTTCAAGAGATAGAAATAAAGGAGATAATTTGAGGCATAAAGAACGTTAGTGAAAAAGTATAGGCATGAAGTAGAGTGTATAAGGAATAAAAAGAAGGCAATGGGCAAATATGTCAGGAATATAGAATGGAATGAAATAATATCTAATAAGGCTCAAAAGGCAGATTGTGTTGAGGTTGCAAATTGAGGTTTTAATTGAAAAACAGGAGAGTTTATGTTTTATCCTAAAGACAATGATAGGTCACTAAGACAGATTAAGGTGACGTGGTCTGAACTGCACTTTAGGAAAATCTCATTGGTTGTTTGTAAAGGATTAATTATGGCTAGGTGGCATAGGGATTTAAAGCACTAGACCTGGAGTCAGGAAGATCCTAGTTTAAATCCATCTTTAGATGGACTAACTTTGTGATGCCAGGCAAATCATTTTACTTCTCTCTGCCTCCTTTTCCTTCATCTATAAAATGGGAGTAATAATAGCACCTACTTCTGAGGGTGACTGAAAATCAAATGTAATATTTGTAAGGAGCTTAGCACAGTGCCCAGCACATAATAATTCCTTAAAGAATTTATTGTTGCCCTTCTAGTGGGACAAGACATGGTCAGAAAGACCAGTTTTGGAGACTAAGAGAGAGAGTGATGAGAGACTGAATGGGATGGTGGCTATGTGAGGGTAGAGAAGATAATGTGTGATAGATGCTGTCAGGGTAAAAATTATAAGGTTTGTTACCTACTTTGGGCTATGTGAGAGGGAGAAGTCAAGGTTGGCACAGGTTTCAAACCTGAGTGATTGAAAGAATGGTGATACTTTCCATTAAAGTAGAGAGGCTTGGAAGTGGAGTGGGCTGAGGGAGAATAATGAGTATCATTTTGAACATAAGTCTGGAATAGGTCATCAAATCTAAAATAGCCCAAAGTAATTGGTGATTCAAGACTGGAATTTGGGTGACAGAGTATGATTGGAAATACAGATTTGGGAGACATCAGTATCTAGATCATCACTGAACACCAGGGAACTGATGAGATCACCACGTGAAAGAATGTAGAGAGAAAAGTTATGAATGATATAGATCCATAGTTAGGTCCCATAAAATGGATGATAATTTAGCAAAGGAGACTTACAAATAGGGGCCAAGTAAGTTGAAGGTAAAACAAAGAGAGCATAATATCTTCAAAACCTAGACAGGAGACTCTTGAGGAAGAGAAATGATTAACAGTGTCTAATACCCTGAAGAGTTCAAAAAGGATGGAATTGGCAAAAGGCTATTATTCATTATAATTAGGAAGTAAGAGATAAGTGATAACTTTGGAGAGAACTGATTCAATTGAGGTAGAATACTGGAAGCCAGATTACAGAGGGTTTAGTAGCAAATGAGAAGAAAGGGAGCTGAAAAATAAATAAAAGCAGTTTTTATAAAGAATTAGAATATCTCCAACACAGCACAGCAGCAAATATCTCCAACACAGCTCAGCAGCAAAAACTAGAAAGAGAAATCCCATTCAAAATCACCTTAGACAAAATAAAATACCTAGGAATCTATCTCCCGAGACAAACACAGGAACTATATGAACACAACTACAAAACACTCTCCACACAACTAAAACTAGACTTGAGCAATTGGAAAAACATTAACTGCTCATGGATAGGACGACCCAATATAATAAAAATGACCATCCTACCCAAACTTATTTATCTATTTAGTGCCATACCCATGGAACTCCCAAAATATTTCTTTACTGATTTAGAAAAAACCATAACAAAGTTCATTTGGAATAACAAAAGATCAAGGACATACAGGGAATTAGTGAAAAAAAAAACACAAATGATGGGGGCCTTGCAGTCCCAGACCTTAAACTATATTACAAAGCAGCAGTCATCAAAACAATTTGGTACTGGCTAAGAGACAGAAAGGAGGATCAGTGGAATAGACTGGGGGCCAGCGACCTTAGCAAGACAGTATACGATAAACCCAAAGATCCCAGCTTTTGGGACAAAAATCCACTATTCGATAAAAACTGCTGGGAAAATTGGAAGACAGTGTGGGAGAGACTAGGAATAGATCAACACCTCACACCCTACACCAAGATAAATTCAAAATGGGTGAATGACTTAAACATAAAGAAGGAAACCATAAGTAATTTGGGTAAACACAGAATAGTATACATGTCAGACCTTTGGGAGAGGAAAGACTTTAAAACCAAGCAAGACATAGAGTCACAAAATGTAAAATAAATAATTTTGACTACATCAAATTAAAAAGCTTTTGTGCAAACAAAACCAATGTAACTAAAATCAGAAGGAAAACAGCAAATTGGGAAAAAATCTTCATAAAAACCTCTGACAAAGGTTTAATTACTCAAATTTATAAAGAACTAAATCTATTATACAAAAATCCAAGCCATTCTCCAATTGATAAATGGGCAAGGGACATGGATAGGCAGTTTTCAGATAAAGAAATCAAAACTATTAATAAGCACATGAAGAAGTGTTCTAAATCTCTTATAATCAGAGAGATGCAAATCAAAACAACTCTGAGGTATCACCTCACACCAAGCAGATTGGCTAACATGACAGCAAAGGAAAATAATGAATGCTGGAGGGGATGTGGCAAAGTAGGGACATTAATTCATTGCTGGTGGAGTTGTGAAATGATCCAGCCATTCTGGAGGGCAATTTGGAACTATGCCCAAAGGACGATAAAAGAATGTCTACCCTTTGATCCAGCCATAGCACTGCTGGGTTTGTACCCCAAAGAGATAATAAGGAAAAAGACTTGTACAAGAATATTCATAGCTGCACTCTTTGTGGTGGCCAAAAATTGGAAAATGAGGGGATGTCCATCAATTGGGGAATGGCTGGACAAACTGTGGTATATGTTGGTGATGGAATACTATTGTGCTAAAAGGAATAATAAAGTGGAGGAATTCCATGCATGGAGACTGTAATGACCTCCAGGAAGTGATGCAGAGCGAGAGGAGCAGAACCAGAAGAACATTGTACACAGAGACTGATACACTGTGGTATAATCGAACGTAATGGACTTCTCCATTAGTAGCGGTGTAATGTCCCTGAATAATCTGCAGGGATCTAGGAGAAAAAACACTATTCATAAGCAGAGAACAAACTGTGGGAGTAGAAACACTGAGGAAAAGCAACTGCCCAACTACAGCGGTTGAGGGGATATGACAGAGGAGAGACTCTAAACAAACACTCTAATGCAAATACTAACAACATGACAATGGGTTCAAATCAAGAACACATGTGATACCCAGTGGAATCACGCTTCAGCTATGGGGGGTGAGGGGGGAGGAAAAGAAAATGATCTTTGTCTTTAATGAATAATGCTTGGAAATGATTGAATAAAATATTATTTAAAAAAAAAGAATTAGATCTACAAATTTAATCAACTTTGCTACTAAAAGCAAAGCAAAGATCCAGGACAACTCTGAGAGACTTATGAGAAGGAATGCTATCCACAATGAGAGAAACAACTGTGGGAAGAGGAAAAGCAAAAGAAAAACATGATTTATCACTTGTTTATATGGGCATATGATTTGGGGTTTGGTTTTTAAAAGATTACTCTATTACAAAGATGAATAATATGGAAATAGGATTTGAGTGATAATATATGTATAACCCAAAGGAATTGCTTGTCAGCTCCAGAAGGAGGGGCGGGAGACAACAAAAATCAAGTAAAGAAATACATCTACAAGATAAATTTGATGGGAATAAAGTATAAGAAGACTGGAAAGTGAGGAAAGGGTCATGTTATTAATCAGGGGTTCTTCAGCATTTTTTGTGTGTCAAAGACCCTTTTGGCAATCCAGTAAAGCTTCTAGACCCTTAGGAATCATGTGCTGCTTTTTTAATAAATGAAGGAAATGCTAAATTTCAGTTAGAGCTTAGAGAAAATAATGTGATTTTTTTTCTTCTTCATCTAAGTTCACAGGACCTCTATACTCTATCTGCAGATGCTTTGGCTCATATAGCCCAAAGTAAGAAGTTCTGCTCTAAATGAAGTCAGAAGCTCCACAAGACTCTCTGTTTGCAGAAAAAATCCTCACAAATATGTGACCAGTATAATAATGCCTAGCAGTGACTATAAGACCACCAGAACATTTCCTGGCAGAGTCTCTATGGGACTAGCAGGGAACTGTTCCAGCACTAGCACACTCAAAAAGAAGATTCTAACAGGCCAGGAGCCTTGGAGCTATAAGTTGTCCCTCTGTGTATGTACACTGGCCACGTGTATTCCCTATGTATGTTTCCTGGGTGTGTCTGCCACTCTTTCCTCCAACTGTAGCCATACTTTGTTGTAGATTTGCCTGAATTTTATGGGGGAAAATGTTCTACTGTTACTTTTATTTCCATGCCATTTCATTAAATGCCTTTCCTTTGAACTAAGCACATCTTCTGGCTAACTAATAAAAGAAAAATATGTTGTTGGGAGTTGATGAGTTATGATTATTGAGTAAATGTGGATCTACAGAGTGCCTTGGAAATGGGATCATTTTTCTGGAGATCCCACAAGGGAGAAGTTAATGCCCCACGTAATATATTTAAAACCATTAAAATGTTCTTGAGGGGCAGCTCTGCATGGCAGAGATCACAGGATTCATAAGACTTATGTTCAAGCTCTGTCTTAGAACTTACTAGCTATGATTCCAAATACTATAGGTAAAGTACTATGAAATCTTCAAGCCTATCTGAATATCAGCAACAATTAATATGTGTAAATTTGAAATATTCATTCATTTACCTCATGGGAGAAAGGCATTCTCACTTCTTAGAGAACTGAGTCATTCTGTAGCTTCAATTGAAGCAAAAGTTCATACTCTTACTGTTTATCCTTCTATTCAATTTAAGTGTTTACCACAAAAAAAAACAACAAAAAAAACTATACTGGGAGCAGTCAGGTGGCTTGGTGGATCGAGAACCAGGCCTAGAGACAAGAGACCTTGGATTTAAATCTGGCCTGAGTCATTATATAGCTGTGTGACCCATAGGAAGTCACTTAAACCCAGTTGTCTAGTCATTACCATTTTTCTGCCTTGGAACCAACACAGTATTGACTCTAAGATAGAATGAAAGGGTTAAAAATGCTCCTTTCTTTTAAACTAAACCATATCTTGATCTTTACGAAACACTGGAAAATTTAATTTTCTTTTCATTCCTGTCCCTTTAAAAAATAGAATTATGTCTGCCTTTCAAAAAATACTTTATTTCACACTGATCATTACCTAAAGATGTTTCATACTAGAGAATTGCTACATAACTTAGCAAGGTAATATCTCATAGCAAATCATTGAATTTTAAAAGTCCTTAACTTTCAGAAGTGCTTTAAGATCACTATAGAGAAACATAAATGACAAGATAAGGTACTTCTTTCCCATGAGTCCCCCTTCTTCTCACTTTCCTCATTTATACTCTCTTTACCTAAGCATTCCCTTGCCTTCTTTATGGAACTATGAGGTCTGTCTTTCGGAATAAAGTAATTCAAGTATATAATAAAATGCATGAATATGTATGAACATTTCCAGCTGCTAGAAACATAATTAGATTAACTAAATAAAACCTTTCTGAAAAGATTCAACAAGTTCTGAAATGTTACCCTGTAAACAAAGGTCTTAAATCCAAATACCTAATTCTCAGCCTGCAGATGGAATTCATTTTGCTCCACTGAAAAGTATGAATGACAACTTTATGATGAATTAATTGTCCTTTGAAAATTCATGGCAAAAATGGGACTGAAATGGAAAAATAGCCACAAAGCTGAAAATTATAAAATTAGAGCTGGAATAGAGCCGCTTCCTTTGAGATAGAGGTCAGGAATCACCACCTCATTGACATAGTCACTGAAGATGGTGGAGCTGGACAAGTTTGATTGCCATGATCTGGGAACTTTAACCCTGTAGAGTGGGAAGAAAAAGGAAGAGGAGGGAGCATGTGAAAGTTTCCTCTTTTGAGGGAAAAAAAATAGATAACACTGCATCTACAGCTTCTATATTGGTCTCTGTAGAAAATGGTAGACCATAACCATTTTTTCCATCTATTTGTAACATCAGGCAAAAGATATTATACAGTTTATAGAAGACCACCCAATCAGTTCTTGGTTCCTCTATCAATGCAGCTCCTTTAAAAGGCAAAGAGCAGAGGGCTCTTTCTGTGGGAGCTAAATGATACTCTTTGATTGAATTGCCATTGCCAAATAATAGCTGTTGAAGAAAAAACATATAACTAAGTACAGATACATTGGAACCCCCATGACATCAAAGGCATGGCCTCAGTGTAAGGGAGGTGTTTTTCTTTTTTTTGTTTTTGTTTTTGTTTTTTAAGGAAGTATGTCCTGACCTAAGCCATATCATAAACCTTCCCTTTAGGTGGAGACACGACTGCTCTCAGGAGATGGTGTAAGAATAATACCACCTGATAATAACTCAGGAATATAGACACAGATACCCTGACAACATTCCTTAAAGAAGAATTCAGAGAAGATATAATTCTATATACATATAAAACCAGAGATTCTTGTAGTTGAATCCATGATACTCAGCCATGCCCTCCCATCTCACCTTACCTGGCTTCTCCCTCCCTCTACCTTCACATGAAAAGCATAATTCCCAAGAATGCACCCATTGGGATAAAGATAATTCAGTTTAAGGGGTATATGGGATTTTCTGGGACAACTAGCTCCTTTGGTATGAGGGTTCGCCAACTCCTTTTTTGGGCTATTCATCTGCCATTGATGTCTGCCTTTCATCCAACTCTCAGCTACGCCTCCAAAAAGCTGTAGCCTGCACAGAAGTCACACCCCAGTGAAACAGCTGAGGTATATGGGCTAAACCAGGGTAAGGATAACTAATATCTTCAGTCCTGTTGGTGAGTTGGAGCATATATCACACACATGTGAAGATTTTCCCTGGCAGAAAGGACAAATGAGAACAATTTATTTCAAAGGTTATTAAGGCAGCTGAAACAGATTAAAAAGATGACATGGAATGTTTAGAGCTTGGTCAGACCTTGAAGACTCCAAGATCATCCTCTGCATCATGAGATATTGCCAATCTTCTTGACTTTTGTCTTGTCACTAGACTTTGATGATTCTGGAAGACAGAGTGAGTCTGATGACTTTGCAAAATTCTGCCTCATCTACATCCAATTTGTGAGTAAGTCAAAGCCTCACTCCATGATGTTTTTTGAAAATGAAGACTTTCTTAACTAGATTTATTTTTACTTTGGCTTTGTCCGATATCATGATTGCTACTCAGGCCTTCTTTTTATCATTTGATGCCCAATAGATTTGGCTCCATCCTCTTACTTTCACCCTATGGGTATCTACCTTCCTCATGTGTGTTTCTTGCAGACAGCATATGGTAGGGTTTTGGATTCTAATCCACTCTGCTATTCACTTGCGTTTTATGGGTGAGTTCATTCCATTCACATTCAGAGTTATGATTACTAGCTGTGTATTTCCCAGCATTTTGATTTCTTCTCCTGGTCCTGTCTTTTCTTCTTTCACTATTTCCTTCTACACCAATGTTTGTTTATAATCAGTCCCCCTAGTTCCCACCCTTATTTTACTTCCCTTTCTACTCCACTCCCTTTTTATTCCCCCCTTATTTTCCCCTGTAGTCTTTTAAAAATTGCCCCCCCACCCTCTCCCTCCCTTGTAGTGCTTCCCTCCCCACAGGTCCGTTTTTTACCCCTTCTACTCCCCTATAGGGCCCAAATCTATTCTCATCCCCAATGGATTAGATTGTTCTTCCCTCTTTGGGTCAGTTTCAAAGTACGTAAGAGTTGAGTATTTCCTATCTCCAACCCTTTACCCTTCCAGTGTATAGATGTTCTCCCTCCTCCCGCCATGAGCTTCTTTGTGACGTATAAATTTACTCCCATTTGTTTCTTTTCCCATTTATTTTAGTCATAACCTCTAGGGAAGGTAATTACATCCTGATAAAAGGCAGTATAGACAACGAGGAAATATCTGTACTCAATATGTATGCACCAAATGGCAGAGCATCCAAATTTCTAAAGGAGAAACTAGGGAGCTCAAGGATGAAGTAGATAGAAAAACTGTACTAGTGGGAGATCTGAACCTTCCCCTATCCGAACTAGATAAATCAAATTAAAAAAAAATAAACAAGAAAGAGGGGAGAGAAGCAAATGAAATCTTAGAAAAATTAGAGTTAGTAGACATATGGAGAAAAATAAATAGGGACAAAAAGGAATACACCTTCTTTTCAGCAGCACATGGTACATTCACAAAAATTGACCTTGTACTAGGGCACAAAATTATTGCAAACAAGTGCAAAAGGGCAGAAATAATAAATGCAACCTTCTCAGACCACAATGCAATAAAAATAATAATTAGTAAGGGTACATGGAGAGATAAATAAAAAATTAATTGGAAATTAAACAATATGATTCTCCAAAACCAGCTAGTTAAAGAACAAATCATAGAAACAACTAATAACTTCATTGAAGAAAATGACAATGGTAAGACATCCTTTCAAAACCTATGGGATGCAGCCAAAGCAGTCCTCAGGGGGAAATTTATATCCTTGAGTTCATATATAAGCAAATTAAGAAGGGCAGAGGTCAATGAATTGGGCATGGAAATTAAAAAACTATAAAGTGAACAAATTAAAAATCCTCAGATGAAGACTAAATTAGAAATCCTAAAAATCAAAGGAGAAATTAATAAAATTGAAAGTCAAAGAACTATTGATTTAATAAATAAGACTAGAAGCTGGTACTTTGAAAAAAAACAAATAAAATTGACAAAGTACTAGTCAGTCTAATTTAAAAAAGGAAAGAAAAAAAAAACAAATAGTATCCAAGATGAAAAGGGAGACCTCACCTCTAATGAAGAGGAAATCAAGGCAATCATTAAAAAATACTATGCCCAACTATATGGCAATAAATATACCAACCTAGGTGATATGGATGAATATTTACAAAAATATAAATTGCCTAGACTAAAAGAAGAAGAAATAGATTTCTTAAATAATCCGATATCAGAAAGAGAAATCCAACAGGCCATCAAAGAACTTCCTAAGAAAAAATCCCCAGGGCCTGATGGATTCACCAGCGAATTCTATCAAACATTCAAAGAACAGCTAACCCCAATACTATACAAACTATTTGACATAATAAACAAAGAGGGAGTTCTACCAAACTCCTTTTATGAAACAAACATGGTACTGATCCCAAAGCCAGGCAGGCCAAAAACAGAGAAAGAAAATTATAGACCAATCTCCCTAATGAATATAGATGCAAAAATCTTAAATTGGATACTAGCAAAAAGACTCCAGCAAGTGATCAGAAGAGTCATTCACCATTATCAAGTAGGATTTATACCAGGGATGCAGGGCTGGTTCTATATTAGGAAAACCACCCACATAATTGACCATATCAACAAGCAAACCAACAAAAATCACATGATTATTTCAATAGACGCAGAAAAAGCCTTTGATAAAATGCAACACCCATTCCTATTAAAAACACTAGAAAGCATAGGAATAGAAGGGTCGTTCCTAAAAATAATAAACAGTATATATCTAAACCATCAGCTAATATCATCTTCAATGGGGATAAAGTAGATGCATTCCCAATAAGATCAGCAGTGAAACAAGGATGCCCATTATCACCTCTATTATTTGACATTGTACTAGAAACACTAGCAGTAGCAATTAGAGAAGAAAAAGAAATTGAAGGCATTAAAATAGACAAGGAGGAGACCAAGTTATCACTCTTTGCGGATGACATGATGGTCTACTTAAAGAATCCTAAAGATTCAACCAAAAAGCTAATCGAAATAATCAACACACTTTAGCAAAGTTGCAGGATACAAAATAAACCCACATAAGTCATCAGCATTTCTATATATTTCCAACACAGCTCAGCAGCAATAACTAGAAAGAGAAATCCCATTCAAAATCACCTTAGACAAAATAAAATACTTAGGAATCTATCTCCCGAAACAAACACAGGAACTATATGAACACAACTACAAAACACTCTCCACACAACTAAAACTAGACTTGAACAATTGGAAGAACATTAACTGCTCATGGGTAGGACAAGCCAATATAATAAAAATGACCATCCTACCCAAACTCATTTATCTATTTAGTGCCATACCCATTGAACTTCCAAAAACATTTTTTACTGATTTAGAAAAAATCATAACAAAGTTCATTTGGAAGAACAAAGGATCAAGGATATACAGGGAAACAATGAAAAAAATACAAAGGAAGGGGGCCTTGCAGTCCCAGATCTCAGACTATATTATAAAGCAGCGGTCATCAAAACAATTTGCTACTGGCTAAGAGATAGAAGGGAGGATCAGTGGAATAGACTCGGGGTAAGTGACCTCAGCAGGACAGTATACGACAAACCCAGAGAAACCAGCTTTTGGGATAAAAATACACTATTTCATAAAAACTGCTGGGAAAATTGGAGGACAGTGTGGGAATGATTAGGTTTAGATCAACACCTCACATTCTACACCAAGATAAATTCAAAATGGGTGAATGACTTGAACATAAAGAAGGAAACTATAAGAAAATTAGGCAAACACAGAATAGTATACATATCTGACCTTTGGGAAGGGAAAGATTTTAAAACCAAGCAAGACTTAGAAAGAGTCACAAAATGCAAAATAAATAATTTGGAATACATCAAGTTAAAAAGTTTTTGTACAAACAAAACCAATGTAACTAAAATCAGAAGGAAAGCAACAAATTGGGAAGCAATCTTCATAAAAACCTCTGACAAAGGTTTAATTACTCAAATTTACAAAGACTAAATCAATTGTACAAAAAATCAAGCCATTCTCCAATTGATAAATGGGCACGGGACATGAACAGGCAGTTCTCAGCCAAAGAAATTAAAACTATTAATAAACACATGAAAAAATGCTCTACATCTCTTATAATCAGAGAGATGCAAATCAAAACAACTCTGAGGTATCACCTCACACCTAGCAAGATTGGCTAACATGACAGCTATGGAAAGTAATGAATGCTGGAGGGGATGCGGCAAGGTAGGGACACTAATCCATTGTTGGTGGAGTTGTGAATTGATCCAACCATTCTGGAGGGCAATTTGGAACTATGCCCAAAGGGCGATAAAAGACTGTCTGCCCTTTGATCCAGCCATAGCACTGCTGGGTTTATACCCCAAAGAGATAATAAGGAAAAAGACTTGTACAAGAATATTCATAGCTGCACTCTTTGTGGTGGCCAAAAATTGGAAAATGAGGGGATGCCCTTCAATTGGGGAATGGCTGAACAAATTGTGGTATATATTGGTGATGGAATACTATTGTGCAAAAAGGAATAATAAAATGGAGGAATTCCATGGAGACTGGAACAACCTCCAGGAAGTGATGCAGAGAGAAAGGAGCAGAACCAGAAAATCATTATACACAAAGACTGATACACTATGGTACAATCGAAGGTAACAGACTTTTCCATTAGGAACAATTCAATGTCCCTGAACAATCTGCAGGGATCTAAAAAACACTATCCACAAGCAGAGGATAAACTGTGGGAGTAAAAACACTGAGGAAAAGCAACTGCTTGACTACAGGGTTGGAGGGGATATGACTGAGGAGAGACTCTAAATGAACACTCTAGCGCAAATACCAACAACAAAGAAATGGGTTCGAGTCAAGAACACATGTGATACCCAATGGAATCATGCGTCGACTATGGGAGAGGTGGGGGAATGGGGGGGAAGAAAATGATTTTTGTTTCCAATGAATAATGTTTGGAAATGACCAAATAAAATAATGTTAAAAAAAATCAAAAAATAAATAAATGAATGAATGAAAATTAAAAAAAAAAGAAAGAAAATGAAGACTTTCACTTAAGTGGAAACTCACCATAGTCTCTAGAGTAGCAAACTTGGAATAGGGCTATAATGGAGACTGACACCTTGTCCCATTATCTTCTCATAGTCTTTTCCTTCAGCAATGAGAAGTAGTATTGGCCTCTTCCCTCTTGAAGATGGAATCCAGACATGCCCAAAGTGACTTGAAGCTTGAAGAAGATCTGAGTTTTGATGATTCTTCCTCAGGAGCATTTTTTATAAGAATTATTTATTTATTTATCTACTTAGTGTTTTGTTAGTTTGAATATTTTATATTTTTGGAATTAATCTTTCAATTTCATTTTTCTTCACTGTTTTTTTTAAACCATACAACTGTATAATGGACTCTAAGGATTATTTTTATTTCTCTTAGTTTTATTTTTATTTCACATCATTCATTTACTATATTGTTTACTTGTTTTTCTGCCTTATTTTTAACCAGATTAATTAAAGACTTATTAGTTTTACTATTCTTTTCAAAAAATCATTTAGTTTTGTTTATACTTTTTGTTTTCCATTTTATCTATTTTACCCCCAATTTCTAGTATCTTCTTTTTTGTTTTCTCTAGTTTTCTTATGTTATATTTCTAATATTTTGAGAAGCATATTCAGTTCATAATCCTCTCCTTTTCTACTTTGTTAATGTATATTTTGAGAGATGCAATTTTCCCTCTTCTTAAAGACCACAATAATGAACGTAGGTATCATAGTCTTTAATGTAAAATTGTTTTTATGATTTGCTCTGTTCTTTATTTTATGTTCCCTACAGTAATTACTATTTTTATTCCATTAGGGCTTATAGTGGATACACTTATTATTTCTGTTGTTTTAACCATTATATTTACAACTTTCCTGTGACATTAACATAGGCTCAATTTCTGTTCAAGTTCCATATGATATGGAGAAATATGTATATTCTATAGTGTTCTATTCAGAAGTCTCCATTTTTTTTAGCTCCTATTTCTCCAGCATTTAAAAAATTCTCCAGCAATAAAAAAAATTTTAATGGGGTTTTATTTTATCTAATATGTCATTCCTTAGTTTTATTGGATTGTTTAGTCCACTTAAAGTAATGAAATTTGTGTTTATATTTTTCTTCACTTGTGTCCCTCTGGTATTTCTTTTTTCTCAATTAGGTTTTATCCTCCCCCCTTTTTTTTAAACTGTAATTTGTCTCTATGATTGTTTTTGCTGAATCTTCTTTTAAGGCAACCCTATTACTACAGGTTTTCTTCTCAACTTTAATTTTCACTCCTTAGTTTTGGAATGTATTGATTACTTTTTATTTCTTCTTTTTCTTTAGCTATCTAATTCTTTCCCTCTTTTATCCTTTTTTCCCCTCTCATTTGAATAGTTATTTCAAAATCCAACTTCTCCCTTCCAAATTCTTTTGTTTGCTCTCTTTTTTCTATGCCTTTTTTCTAAAAATGATTTCTTAATTATATCCTTTTCAAGTATTACCTTCCATTTTTACCAATTCTAAACTTTTATTCTTTGATTTATTTCTTCCTTCTTAGTCTTTGTCAGTTTTAGACCATTTCCCCTTCTAAACAATTTCTATGTTAATGCCTTTCTGATCTTATCTCCTCATTCCTTTTTTTTTTCTCTTCTGCCTCACTCTTAGAAGTGTCAGTTCTAGTGGCATGTAATAAAGAGGATAGAATCATTGCTTCATGGCAGAAACTTCCTTGTATCTCATATCATTCAACTTAATTCTATCCCACAATGTCCTTACATTATACTAAAATTATATTTCTTCTTAGCCATTTGCAATGAAATCTCATCTCTAAGGCCCATGCCATCTCTTAAGACTATTTGCCTCCAAGAACTCCGCTTTTTTTAGAAGCAGGAGATTGGAAGTATGTTGCTCTCTCAAAGGAAGTGGTTTGCTTGTAAACCAAACTCACACATGAATTAGAACCATTATAATGTCTGGAGATGGAATGCCCTTTGTGAGGAACAGAAATGAGGCTAATGTCATTGGATCAGAGTACATGGAAGGGAATAAAATATAAGACAAGAAAGTGTGGAGGGAGGCAAGTTAAGGTGAAGGGAAAGGAATAAGTACTTATATAGGGCTTAAACTATGTGCCAGGCATTGTTCTAAACACTTTTAACAAATATTATCTCATTTGAGCCTCACAACAATCCTGCAAGGTAGATGCTATTAATATCCTCATTTTGTAGTCAAATAAACTAAGGCAAATGAATATAAATGACTTGTCCAGGTAAATTTCTGAGGATAACTCTGAACCACGCACATCTTCCTGATTCCAGGACCACTACAGACCGGAACTTTAGCAAGATCATTGTGATAGCTCCGTGGAGAATGGACAGGAATAGTGAAAGACTTGGGGCAGATAAACCTCCCCACAAGTTATTGTAAATAAAAATGAGGAGCAAGAATCTGGCTATTCTATCTCTTGACTTAGAGGATATGAAAGAAGGAAGGAGCGTGCAAACCTAAAGAAGGTTGCCAGTAGTTTCTGAGGAGCCAAGATTCCTTTAAAACGGAGAAGCTGCATGGGGCCAGAACTAGATTAAAATGTAATTGGGAAATGTTTAATTTTTTAAAAAGTAAAAATGCAATGTAGATAATAATAATAATGTGTGGTTTTTTGAGTCAATATGCAACCCACGGTGATCTGTTTCTGTGTAAGTTTGACACTACTGCAAAGAGGATAGAAGGGATGTAAAATGTAGAGATCCAGGATAAAGGGTGGTTTGTTAACAACCTCAGGGTGAGGAGGAAGGTGCCCAGTGGTTACAATGGAATTGGAAGGCAGAGAGGTAGAGCTAAAGTGGATAGGGATGAAAGTGTGGGGATAAATAGAAGGGGCGGAAGTGTAATCCTTGTCTTGAAGCGCAGTGGTATGGTACTCTCTCTTTATTGGTTATCAGTGACCATGAATGCATGAAGGTCAGGACAGACATCTTCAGTTTTCTTTAAGTTCTTTTCAAGCTTCTAATCACTTGGAGGCACTTCTGGCTTCCCGGTTCTAGAGATAAATGAGCCCAACTCCGCTTCAGATTGCTGAAAGAAAAAAAATTCTGGAAAGAAGCTGATTTGAGAGGAGCTGATAGTTTCGACCATGTTCTTATCCCCAGCTTGCTACAATAGAGACCTCAGAAAACTTTCCCTTGGATAAGATCTAGGATTCTCTTAGGGCTGAACTGAGTTCTATCACTCCCAGTGAGAGAGCTTCTTTGCTCTTTATTGTCTGGTATATATTTGTCTATGCATACTTTCTCTGGTTTCTGTTTGGTAGTGGGGCGGAGGCAGGACTGTCACAGGGCACGAATTTCTGAGGGGGGGAGGAGGGGAGGGCATGAAGATGGGAGGGAGGCAGGGTGGTGGGACGGAGACAGGTTGGTCGGACAGGGGAGGAAGGTCTGGCGTGGGTAGGAGGGAGGGAGTGGTGGGATGGAAGTAAGAGGGTGGGACTTAGTTATGCCTTGGAGGTGAGAGTACCTGAGCTCAAAAGTGGACTCAGATACTTCCTAGGTGTAGACCTGGGCAAGTCATTTAACCCACATTTCCCAGCCCTTACCACTCTTTTGCCTTGGAACCAATACCCAGTATTGATTCTAATACAGAAGGTAACTACAGCAGCTGGCCAGCAACCACTGCATAAAAAGGAAATCTAAAGGAATATAATTTTGAGGAGGAGAACAGAAGCCAGAGAGAGGGTAGGGAAACTGAGGCACACAGATCAGATTTGGGGGAGGAAGGACGCTTCTTCCTGTTATCTTCCTTTGTCGGGCATACTCCGAAGGAAGATAAAAATAACCAAGAATTCGTGGAGAGTAGAATTCTGAGATAGGATTATGAATTAGGTGTGAGAAAAGAATCAGTTGAAGAAAAGTACGACTTGCAGAATTAGGAGATAAAACTCCAAGTGCAGATTGCACTGGCTGGGGGTGAGGTGAGAAGGGAACAAAAGAATAAAGAAAGAAGACTTTAGAGACCACAGTAAAGCTCCAAAGAAGGAGCGATCCATATGGCCAGCAGGCAGGTTAGAGAGAGGGGAGAAAAGAAAGGAAGAAGAGAAAGGATTGCGCCCTTCCTGACTTTTATTAAGGTGATGAGGTAAGAGATACATAATGCATATGCAACAGCACATAGTGGATTTACATTGGCTTGACATATCAATGATGTACAAGATAGGGGAGTGGGTAAAAGCCCGCTCTTTTCAAACTCCCAGAACAAAGACCGCATGGCCTGCTCATAAATCATGCATCGGAATGCTGTCTGACCAGACCAGAGCTGAGCCCTCTGTGGCTCAGGCCCAGAGATTCTTCTGGCCTCTGAGTTGTCTCATAAACTGCTCTGACCAAGTATAATATCATATCAATACATCAACCACATTTTCCAGATGTATATGCCTGGAATCCTACAGTAATGTTTTTTAAAAATAATTTTTCCTTTCAATGATTTTTTTTCTTGTATAAATTGATAGACTGGTATTGTTCACTTCACTCTTCATTTGCTCACACTACTCAGGGTTCTCTGAGATCTTCTCTTTCATAATTTCTTATGTAAATAATATTCTATTACACCCATATGCCAAAATTTGTCCAGTTATTACCCCAATTTATGGGCATCTACTACTAATAAAAGAATAATAAAAAAATCTACCTCCTAGGTCTGTTATGAATAGCAAACAAAATAATATTTGTAAAGTGCTTAACATAGTGCTGAGCATATAGCAGCAGGTGCTTCATCTTTTTTTCTTTTCTTTTTTCCTTATTTCTATACTAATATATTTTTATTTCCCTTCTTAAAACACTCAGAACAGAATCAGTCTACTCTTAGGTATTTCTTTAATCTCTTTTTTTCATTATATGCTTAGTAATCACCACCACTACCACAAAAAACATTTAACTAAATAAATACATTAAAAAGTTATGAACAAGTCCACAAATTCCACATTGTTTATAATTTGTTTAAAACATGTAAATTATTCATGTATACTAATGTAAAAAATCCTCTTTATTTCATTATTATTTTATATATATATATATAATTTTATTACATAGTCCCTTCCAAATTTTCCAAATAAGTTTATCCTTTATATTTCCCTTGATTCTTTAATTTGTATTTCAAAGTTCATAGTCTGCTCTGATCTTTTCATCTGAAATGCTTACAAGTCCCCTATTCCAGAGATGCTAAATACGAGGCTAGCCCTGGCCCACAAAATTACCAAGGATGGCCAGAAGCATATTAAATATAACTAAGAAATAGGTAAGTAAATAAATAAAAATGCAACATAACATGATAATGTTAATTTGTTATTTTCCAAGTCAATACATAGCACACAGAACCCTATATCTAATTAAGTTTGACATTCTTATTTTCTTTAAAATATTTTTCCCTTGAAGGATGATATTCATTTTTGCCAGATTAATTTATCTTGGTTATAAGCCTATATCAAAGTCCTATACAAGTCTTTTGAAATAGTGTATTCTAATGTTTCTTGTCATTTACTGTAGCAACCGAATGGTATATTCCTGTAGTTTCTTGGTACTTGAGTTGCCTCTCTCTTAATGTTCACAGGATTTTCTTTTTCTTCAATATGTGTCCTATGGATTTTAGCAATGACATTCATTGGAATTTTCTTTTTGGAGTTTCTTTCAGGAAACAATTCAGGAAATAAATTCCCTTATCTCCACTCATACAATCTTCTTTACCTCTTGCCAGGCCTATTGTAACAGCCTCCTATTAGAATTTCCTGACTCATGGTTCACTCCACTCCAATCCATCTTTCAGATACTAAATGATTTTCCTAAAGAATAGATCTGATCCTGATACCACATTTCTCAGTAAACACTACTGGACCACTATTACTTTTGAGATCAAATATATGCTCGTTTTTGACATTTTAAACTCTTCATAAGAATTTGCATAGCAAACATAAAGATCATAGGTCTCAAAGAATAACATGACAAAACAAAATTTGAATGCCATGCCAGAAAAAATAATATGAGAAATGTCTACAGAATTTATGAATACAAACAAGAAACTATTTGTTAAATCTATAGATTACTACTAGAACAGATATCCATCTATTGAGTTCAAAGGCATATAGTGATTAAATTTGACAATTTTAATAATAATAGAGAATAAACTTTAGAAGCATTTAAGATATAGATCTTGAGGTATGAAAGAAAAATAATTTGAATAAATTAGGATTATTTTCTATTCACAAAAAAAATCAGAGAAAAGAATGAAATAGCATATTCCAAAAAGCAAAGGAGCTCAAAATAATATAAATGGAAAACCCATACTCATCATAAATAAAAATATGAACTTTTAATGAAATAATCATTTTATATATTCCTAGGAAAAAAGAAAAACCAAAAAATGTCAGCTGATTATTTAACATAGCAAGACTGAAAAAAAACACAAGAAAGACAATAGTACAAATGTAAAAAGCAACTAAAGTGGAAAGGAAACAAGATTGACAGTTGGTGGGGGAAGGGGCAACTGGGAGTGGTAGTTGGGTCTTGTGACTAGCACTTCCTTCCTGACGGGCTTAACTTCCTTCCTGGTGTTGGAGGAGGGAGGAGCTCATTCAGCCCAGTCTGGAGTGGAGTACCTCTACTTTGTTCCACCCGAAGACACAGGCTTCTGAAGTTTAGAACTGTTCTTGTTTGCTTTCTGTCTACTGCTAAGCTTCTGAAATGGACAAAACTGGCACAGAAGACAGGAGTGGGAGAAACCCTCTGCCAGCCTGTGGGGCCTGGCCTCAGCTCTAAAAGCTGAGGAAGACTCCAACCTTATTTAGGGACCTCCCTTTCCCCGCCTTCCTGATATCTCTCCAATCCCTATGGGTTATTAAACTTTATATTATTTGAATTCACAGTCAGATAAGTGGTTTATCTTTTCTGTGCATAGAGGGAGCTAAACATCAATTCAGTCATTCCAGGACAAAGAGTCCTTATCGGACCCCTGCTGCTTCCTCTTGGCAGGGGGCATCTCTCTCCTTTGCCTCACTGAGCAATATTCTCTCTCTTCCCTCAACTCCTCCATACTCTACTACAAACCTCCCATTATCTCTGATTTTCCAATCCCCCTATTTCCTTTCCCAATAAAATATAACACTAGTAATAAATACAATTCTTTCCATTTTTTAAGGAACTGACTTGTGATATAAAAGGAAAAAGGGGATGATGAGGGGATAAAAAAATAAATAAGACTCTAAATGAAAAGAATGGAAAAGTTGAGACTAAAGAACTTCCTCATAAGGTCTCATCCAGAGAGAATTTGTGTATAAGGAAATCATCTTCTCTGAAAAAGGGCTTTATATTCCTAGATAATATTTCACCCAAGAAGAAGGTACATATGATTCTCTGGATTCTCTAAAGGCACCTAGTCCCATAATGATAGTGGAGAAGAAGGCAGGGAACTGGCGTAAAACTATTATAGATAGCAGAATAAAAATACATCTTGAATGAATAAGCAAATGAAATAATTTACTGTAAATAAAGTGAAACCAAAAAGCAGGAAATCTTAATCATTCTATCATATTCACCAGAAGTAAAAATTAATAATATAAGAAATAAATACAGAGAATTATTGTTAAAGTAGTAATGTATAGTCTATTTTTATTAATATAAATGTTTATTCATATGTTTATCAGTATAAAACATGTATTAAATGGAATATAGCCCTTAAATCCATGTAACAATTGAACTGACATGCAAATATATATAATTTGAAATGCAAGAATTACAAATGACTTGAAAGTTTTTCTTTCAGAGATAGACAAACCTAGCACAATTTTGTTTTAAAAGGAAAACAGAATTAAACAAACTTTCATCTATACTTTATCTCTCTTGCATCCACCTTTCTTTTTATTTACATTTTCTCTCCCTCATAATAATGTAAGCTCCTTGGGGGGCAGTGACTTGGCATTTCTCCATATTCCCAGTACTTAGCACGGTGTCTGGCACATAGTAAAAACTCAATAAATGCTTGTTAACTATCTGTTGTAGAACTTAGAGATGAAAGAGGGATTTCTACAACATAGGAACATTAAGGAATATGCCTATTTTTCAGCAAATTGTGGTATATTTACAAAAATGAAACATTTGCTAGTCCATAGAAAAATTGGATAGATATATGTGTATGTATAAAAGCAGAAATGTTTTTTGAGTATTTAATTCAATAAATAAGAATAATACAAGAATAAAAGGAAAAAAATCCAGAACTAAGTAATTTTAAATTAATTTTAGAGTGTGACAGTCAAAGAAAAAATATTATCCCTTAATAATAGATGTTACATAGCAATTACTATCTGAAACAAATACTATGTGAAAAGATCATTAAGAATACAAAAATTTCTGAGATGCAGCTAAAACAGTTCTCAGATAAAAAATTATTACCCTGAAAAAAGACATGACTAATGAACTCTCTATGTAATTTCATTTAAAAAAAAATATAAGAAATATATAAATAATCTTAGGAAAACTGGTGTAGATATCCTTAACTTAGATATCAGAATGCTGTAAAATTCAGTTCTACACAATCAAGGCATATGAAAGTTTAATTAAGTTATAAGAGTATACTTTCCAAACCTGGGGCATGGATACATAATGCAAAGCTGCACCCAATAACAGCTGTAGTATATATAGTCAGAGACCCTCACAGTGAGTCTTATCCCAGATTGTTCCAAAGACAATTACCACCACCAATCTGGGAGTCTCAGAAAGTCAAAGGAGCAGAATCCTTTGCCACTTTTGCTGTTTTCTTAATATCAGATGCTACATCAACCCCAAAGTTGTTTAGTAATTTTTTAGAACAGATCCCATGTGAGCTAGGGAATGTGTTTCTCCTCCACTACCTTATAACTTAAAAAAATTTTTTTTCTCCTCTTTGATGTCACCTTTCTCTTCCTGTCTTATTGAATCCTTACCATATCCACTGCCTCGGAAAGGCCTTCTCATTCTAGATTTATGTTTAATAATTATGTCTCAATGAGGGTTACAAAGGGGACTGAACAAAGTCTGTTAAATAAACAAAATTAAAATAAGAACCAAAAAAGAAAAGTTTTAAGAATATATAAAATGCAAAACAAAAACACTGAAGGTTGATAATAAAATAAAGGTTGGTTCTTTGAAAGCAGTAAAAAAAGTGATAAACTTTTAGTTAACCAGAGTAAAAAGAGTAAGAAATTCCACAACAACAACAAAATAGCACAACAGAGAATAAAAAGAAATATCAAAACAGACTATATGTAAGACAAAAAAGACAGTAGAATGAAATTTTTAAATATAAACATTGGTAAAAATGAGACAAATTTTTGCATATAACATAACAGGCTAATAAAATTGAAAGTTTAAAAGAAATATAGGGTTATATATAGAAATATAAAATAACCAAATTAACAGCACATGCGAGCTTTTAATATAGAAATCTTAGAAAATTAATTTTAAAAGTTGTAAAGGAAACCAAAAAAAAAAAAAACCCTAGTTTAGACAGGTTTAAAGGTGAATTCTATGAAATGTTGGAAGAACAAATTCTACTTAAACTACACAAAGTGTTTACAAATACTGAGAAAGAAAACATTGTGTAAAATTTCTTTTTCTGAGATGTATATTGTAATAATACCTAAACCATGAAAAAATAAAACAGAGAATCATGCAAAAATACCACTTATAAACTAGTGCAAAAAAAAAAAAGCCACACTTTAAGCAGATAAAATCTTAGGAAAAAAAGTCTATAATTATACATAAAATGTAATCACTGTGACTCATTTAGATGCATACCAGGGATATGAAAAATTTTATATTATTTTTTTAATTTTGATAGTTTATTATATAATATATTACATGTACAATATATACCTATATAAAATATTAGAGCTGTGGACGAGAAAGAGATACAACATATTGCAAAGACTGGATTTTACAATGAAATCTCATGCAAGAAAGAAATAGAACTTTGGCTGCCAATGGGGGATGGAACTGGAATCTCCAGCTAAGAAAAGCAGGTAGACATTTGGGAATATATCTTATTCTTCTTGTCCTTCCGAACTGAGGAGGAAGGGAGCAAATCTCATTGATCTTATCTGGCTACAAATCCGTCGTCGATCTGAAGAGACCCAGATTAACCATCCTTTTTTATAAGTGGTGGATAGAGACTTTTTCCCTTTGGAGAAGGCAAGAGACTATCCAACCTGAATTTCCCTCCAAGCTGTATCTCTGTCTCAGGAATTATATCAACCTGACTCCACAAAGATCCTAAGGTCTTCTGGAACTTAGGTCCCCAGACCTGAGCCTCAATCCCTGAAGAAACTTTAGGTGGAAATAGATTAGGGACCTCCTGTTTCCCTCTTCCCTAACCAACCATTCCAAGCCTATCAACTAATAAATAGATCTTATAATTT
Source organism: Monodelphis domestica (assembly GCF_027887165.1). Taxonomy (NCBI): domain Eukaryota; kingdom Metazoa; phylum Chordata; class Mammalia; order Didelphimorphia; family Didelphidae; genus Monodelphis; species Monodelphis domestica. The sequence continues at coordinate 375,835,597 of NC_077229.1, forward strand.
ATAGAAGAATTAGACATCTTTTCTTCAACATACTAAGGGAATCACAGATAACAATCATCCAAAGAAGAAGACAGTAACAGATATTAAAGGGGATTTCCTCTTACCCTTCATATCTGGACTTGATTGACTTCACTTTCTCTGGGACAGCTCTGCCTGTGAGGGAAGTGGTGTTTCTCTTTATCTGTTCCCTCCTTCTCAGTTACCTGTCAAACTTTGGCTCCTGATTCTCCGTTAGTACAGTACTTAACATTTTAATCTTATTACTTATATATACACTCATATATATATATATATATATATATATATATATATATATAAGTAATAGAGAATATATATTCTCTATTACTTATATCATATAAGTAATAGAGAAAGGGGTTTTAAAAAGAATACTTATTTATGCTATGAAAGTTGTCAGTCATTGGCATAGGAGAGTAATTTTAATTGATGATGGATGAGAGATGTATATATATATACTTCAAGAAACTGAGACACAAAAAGAAGGTTAAATAACTTACATGTTGGGACATATACACACACATTCCAAAGCAATGTAAGGATTCAAACATATCTCTTCAGTATTGTTAAAACATAATGTTACTCTTATAATCAGAGAGATGCAAATCAAAACAACTCTGAGGTATCACCTCACACCTAGCAGACTGGCTAACATAACAGCAAAGGAAAGTAATGAATGCTGGAGGGGATGTGGCAAAATAGGGACATTAATTCATTGCTGGTGGAGCTGTGAAATGATCCAATCATTCTGGGGGGCAATTTGGAACTATGCCCAAAGAGCAACAAAAGAATATCTACCCTTTGACCCAGCCATAGCACTGCTGGGTCTGTACCCCAAAGAGATAATGGACACAAAGACTTGTACAAAAATATTCATAGCTGCGCTCTTTGTGGTGGCCCAAAACTGGAAAACGAGGGGATGCCCATCAATTGGGGAATGGCTGAACAAACTGTGGTATATGTTGGTGATGGAGTACTATTGTGCTCAAAGGAATAATAAAGTGGAGAAGTTCCATGGAGACTGGAACAACCTCCAGGAAGTGATGCAGAGCGAGAGGAGCAGAACCAGAAGAACATTGTACACAGAGACTAATACACTGTGGTATAATCGAACGTAATGGACTTCTCCATTAGTGGCGGTGTAATGTCCCGGAACAACTTGCAGGGATCCAGGAGAAAAAAACACCATTCATAAGGAAAGGATAAACTATGGGAGTGGAAACGCCGAGAAAAAGCAACTGCCTGAATACAGAGGTTGAGGGGACATGACAGAGGATGGACTCTAAATGAACACTCTAATGCAAATACTATCAACAAAGCAATGGGTTCAAATCAAGAAAACATCTAATGCCCAGTGGACTTACGCGTTGGCTATGGGGGGTGGGGGGGGGAGGAAAAGAAAATTATCTATGTCTTTAACGAATAATGCTTGGAAATGATCAAATAAAATATATTTAAAAAAAAAAACATAATGTTACAAATTACAGACTAAAAATTCTCCTTCATATATACATCTTAATGTATATTTCCCATATCTTTAATATGTAAACATATCTGATAAATATCCCCTCCACTTATCCCCTCTTACATTTTATCACAGTGTAACTAAGAGAAATTTCATTTGTGATACTAATATATAGCTTTGAAAACAGGCATATTGGGCGATGGCCAAGGTACAGTGGAAAAAGCATCCAAATTTGGTAGTCAACAGATCTGGGTTGTAGTCACATTTCTGCCTTGGACAAGTCTTTTAATCTATTATTAGCTTCCTCACCTAAGAAAGTAGGAATTAGATGAAATGCTTTTCAATGTCTCCTCTAGCTTTCGCAATTTCTGAGTCTTTGGTTCAATGTGATATTTAAGGTGTTTTCTATCTCAGTTCTATTGATTGTATTTTCTACTGAGTAACTTGGTCAGTTACTCAGTAACTGAGCTCAAATGGTTGAGATTATGGCAGAAAGTGGACCTTTGCAAGTAAGGAACTGAACTTGAGGGCCAAATCATGTTTCATGTCCTGGAAAATATTATAGGTTACAAGTCTAATATCTCAAACTTCATTTTTACCTAGCAAATTTTTCTACTTTTTAAAAAAGACATTTTAACTGGAATATGTAGTCATATATTCAAGTGTATTATTTAACATATTAGCCATATGGTTGCCAGAAAAAAATAATGTAACTATTTCATTCTTTGGCAAGGATTGACATATTAAATCACATATATTTAATAAAAATATGTATTACATACAGGACCAAACCAAAAGGAACTTATTTTGGCAGAATTTTACCTAGTAAAGTTTGCTAAGCTATGACTTCAGTTTAGAATACACCATGGATTTTGCTGTTAAACTGCTACAGATTTTCAGTAGATAACCATGGGATATTTTAGTCATATGATGAAAGGATTGTAGATTTAGAACTGGAAAGGACCAGAGAAGCCATCTAGTCATACCCTCTGGTTTTAAAGATGTAGAAAATGAGGTCCAGAGAAGTTGTGACTTTGCCATAATTATGTAGGTGGAATACAATATAGCTAATAGATTTAACTTAATTCTTCTCATCCCAAATCTAGAAGTTGCTCTCTACCCCAAAATAATTATTGAAAATATTCTCTTGGCAACAATGGTAAAATTAACAAGCATTTATTAATTGATTAATCTGTGTTCTGATTGCAGTAGAGAAATTCAGTGCCTTACTAAGTAAGGTTGGGGACAGAAAACAAAGGAAAATTGCAGCTCTATGACCTATTGCCTGACTATCACTTAACCTCACTGTACTTCAAATCTGAAAAATGAGGAAATTAAACTACATAATTCTTGTCTCTCTGTCTCTGTCTCTCTCTGTCTCTCTCTCTGTGTCTGTCTCTGTCTCTCTCTGTAAGTCTGGCATAAAACCTGCAATAATGGTGAATTGGGACCTGATAGTGAGAACTCCAATCCCTCCTTGTGATGCAATTATTTCTAAGAGTCAGATAAATAGAGTGGCCTAGAATTATGGATTGACCTTGTTCAAAACCATCATCATGATCTAATTATCAGAGTAAAAAGAAGACACCAGAGTCAGTGGAGCACCATCATAGGTCTTATAACACAAAAAGACATAAATGCCAGAATGTATCAGAAATACCAGTACTTCACTGGCTAAAACTAACTGAATGTAGATGCCACTAACCACAAAGTAAACATTAAATGAAATTAATATCTGAATCTTATCATTATATTGCTGGTCTAATAATCATGATGATAGCTAACATTTATATCATACATACTGTATGCCAGGCACTGTGCTAAACACTTTACAATTATTATCTCATTTGATCCTTATAAAAACCCTAGGAAGTAAACACCTTTATTATTCCCATTTAATACTCTAATCACTTTTGATTAGAGAAATACACATTAAAACAACTCTGATGTACCACCTCACACCTCAGATTGGCTAATATGACATAAAAGGAAAATGATAAATGTTGGAGGGAATGTGAGAAAATTGGGGCACTAATATACTGTTTGGTAAAGTCGCAATCTCATCCAACCATTTTTCTGGAGAACAATTTGGCACTATGCTCAAAGGACTCTCAAACTGTGCATACCCTTTGATCCATCAATACCATTCCTAAGTCTATATCCCAAAGAAATCAAAAAAGAGAAAAGGACCTATTTGTGCAAAATCATTTATTACAGCTCTTTTTACGATAGCACAGAACTGGAAATTGAGGGGTTGTCCATCAATTGGGAAATGGTTGCACAAATTGTGGTGTATGATAGTTACAGAATACTATTATGCCATAAGAAATGACAAATAGAATGGTTTCAGAAAATGTGCAAAAACATATATGAAATGATGCAAAATGAAGTAATCAAAACCAGAAGAACATTGTAAACAACAATATTTCTTTCTTTCTTTTTTTTTTTAGACCCTTACCTTCTGTCTTGGAGTCAGTACTATGTATTGGTTCCAAGGCAGAAGAGTGGTAAGGGCTAGGCAATGGGGATCAAGTGACTTTCCCAGGGTCACACAGCTGGGAAGTGTCTGAGGCCGGATTTGAACCTAGGACCTCCTGTCTCTGGGCCTGGCTCTCAATCCACTGAACTACTCAGCTATCCCAACAGCAATATTTCTTGATGAACAGCTGTGAATGACATAGTCATTTCAGCAATGCAGTGATCCAAGGCAATCCCCAGAGACTCATAATGAAAAATATTATCTGCCCTCCAAGAAATAACTGTAGTATGAATGCAGTTTGAAACATACTATATTTAATTTTCTTTTTTCTTTTTTATTTGAGATCTCTTTTACAAAATAACTAATATGGAAAAATGGTTTACATAAAATTCATATCAGATTGCTTACCATCTCAGGGAGGGAGGAAGGCAGAGGAGTAAGGGAGAGAAGTCAGAAGGAGGGAGAGAATTTGGAACTCAAAACCTTAAAAAAATGAATGTTTAATAAACTGAGGGAGTAAAAACACCGAGGAAAAGCAACTGCTTGACTACAGAGGTTGAGGGGACATGATCCAGGAGAGATGCTAAATGAGCACCCTAAGGCAAATACCAACAACAAGGAAATGGGTTCAGAGCAAGGACACATGTGATACCCAGATGAATCACGCGTGGGCTAGGGAAGGGGTGGCAGGGGATTGGGGGGGAGGAAAAGAAAATGATCTGTTTCCAATGAACAATGTATGAAAATGACCAAATAAAATAATGTTTTAAAAACTAAAAAAAAAATGAATGTTTAAAATTGTTTTTACATATAATAGTGGGGAAAGAAATTATTTTTAATATACTCATTTTACAGAGGAAATTGAAGCTAACAGAAGTAACTTGCTGGGGTCATAAAACTAGTGAGTGTGAGGTCAGAGCTGAATTTAGGTCTTCCTCACTCCCTCACTCTATCCATTCCATCACCTAGCTGCTAGGTAAGAGCTTGCTTCATGCACACATTTGTATTGAAGACTAATGAAGACCAATTGTAAGAAATAACTTTATCCCTAAATCCAAATTAGATTAAATGAGAATTAAAATAAAAGAACTAACAAGTCTTAAGAAGTGTAAATATTAATTTGCTTATTAGCTTAACTAAAGAATAAGTTATAGGTATAATTAAGGATTGTAGGCTAGAAAAAGGTTTTGAATTTCACCTCGGCTCCTTTAACCAGCAAGAGAATTTTCAGAGGATCAGGGGTAAAAAATTCCCAGCTTCCCCTAGGAGAGGCAGTTGTATATATTGGTCACTCTCTAGATTTTCCTTGTTGAGGAAAGGTGTCTAGAGATTTGGCTCCTTGAATCCTGGAAGATTTTGGAGACAATTAATGCGGAAAATCATCTTGATAGTGGATAAGATCAGAGAGTGACTTTCAACTGACAGAGAGAAGCTAAGTCTATTCCCTGAAATCACCACATGGGGACAGGAGAGAGCAAGACAGCTAGCAACATCTGTGAACCTGTCACAGTGAATCCTCTGAGACTGGAGAAAGATAGAGAGAACTACATTGAATCTTTGAAGCTACAAAATAAGGAAAGAAGTTTAAGAATACATTTAAAATAGAATGGTTGAGTTATATAGATTTATTTAATAGATAGAAAGGGAGTTTAATTTACTCCTGATTTCTCAGGGAAGAAGACATCTTATGAGAGACAGATTTTGGATTCAGATTTTAGGTAGATATTAGATTTAGGGTAAATAGACCAATAATCAATATAATTCTTACCTTCCTATTTTCCTTTTTTCTGTCCCTGCTTCTTCAATAAGTTAAATAAATAGGGTATTTGAATAGTCTGTCTCCTACTAGTGTTATCAATTGCCATCAAGTGAAGCTCTCTATCAATGGTAAATATTGACATCTACCAATTCAAGATCAATAGTCCCCATAATCAATAAGACAAATCAATAAGGACAAGAACCTAATAAAAATATACAACTAGAAGGCAATGAAAGAAATAAAAAACAACTATGATATTCAACAACATGAATCTAGGGAATATGACCCAGGTTTTCACAAAGAGGATTCCTGGATATATAAGAAAAGTACTGTTCCCAAAACCAATGCTAGACTTACTTTGTCTGACAATACTGGATATTTTGAAAATGACACCACTAAGTGGATGTGCAATAGTCTTATGGCTAATGATTAAGATATTAACTGATTACATCTTCAACCAAATGAAGATGAGGAGAGAGAAATAACAAAAAGAAAAACAAGTTGACAAGTACTTAGAATATCTAGAAAATATAATAATGAGGCAGGAATAAAATGATACAGCAATACTTTCATGGCACAAAATTGGAAAAAGAAACAATGAATTGGATAATTATATGGCTGGCTTTTTCCCTCTTTGTGATGTCCCAGAACTAACTTCTGAGCATGATCTTATAAATGTTAGACACAATAAGGGATTTACCCAAGCTGACATAGACAGCTTTAAGAAGGAGACTCCTTTGTTTGAGGAGGAACCTGTGGCTATTATCAAGAAGTTTGAGAAAATAATCAAACCATTTGATCCAGATTACACTGATTTTGAAATTTTGCTTAATGAACTTTGTACAAAAAGAGGAAAAGACAAGATTATAAGAGAAATAAACCAAAACTATCATACTACAGATTAGTCTTTTGAAAATCCAAGATAGCAGATTAATTTGGAAGAGGGATATAACCAATTAGTAAAGGTGAGACAGGCTATAATTCAAACTATGAGGGAGTGCTCAGACAGGTTAGGCACCTGAACTAAATTTGAGCAAATGAGTCAGGAATGTGACATGAGGCATTTACATAGACAATTTGTTAAAAATACATGTACAATGTACAACACTGCCTGGGCTGGAATGAAATGGGATTAGATGAATTAAGGAAGGTGGTAACATATATTTAACACTGACAAAGAAAAACATGAATAAGGGAATAATTAATTAGTTGAAAAACTGAGAAAAGAGATAAAGGATCTGAAAGTAAAACTTAGCAAAGCTGAAAAACAGGAAAAGACTGTAGCTGTGGTCAGAGAATATGGACCAATGAGGCAGTTTAATTCTCCACAAAGAAATTATAATCATCAGTGTGAAGATTAAATTAAGTCTCTCCTGCTCATTTTTAGATTTAATCACCAAAAGCATATACACCCCACTCACATTTGAGTGGGGGAGGTCTGTGACCCATGTGTGCAATAGTGGATGACAAATCAGAATCAACTGACTGCCCCCTGGGCAGTCCTAAGCAAAAGCTTTAGCAGTAATTGGTACACATAAAATGAAGGAAGTCACAGGTAGTGATAAAAATAAATTATCTTTAAAAATGCTTAGAACTTCCTGTGAGGGCTCTCTTGGGTCTTTGACTTGACTTTGGAGGAGCTCAGGTTTGAGATCTCAGACTGCTTCCCTTTGGACTGACACATGGTGAATGAAGAAAGGCTTACTCTTTTCCTGGATTTTCTGAAGGCACTAGCCTCAGGAGAGACCTGCCCTCTTGAGAGAGACTCCCTGCATCCCCAGGTCCTCAACTTAAAGTCAAGGCCCTTCTGGGTAAGGACTAACTAGCCCTGCCTGAGGTGAACCAGGGTTTGGAACAAAATACGTACTGTGTAGCTTAGATATCTTACCCTATTCTCTCTCTGGTTTTCTTACTTTCACTCTTTCTATATTTTATAAATAAATTGTTAATTAAATCTCTTTGGAATTAATTAAATTTCTGGTGACCCTACTCTTGAATAATTCAGTCCAACCTTTTATATAAACCCCTCCCATTTTTGCCCCTTACATCAGGGCCCTAAGTGTTATATGTGTGGCTGAAGGGGACACTTTATGAGGGATTATAGATTCTGGGAACAAGTTTTCAGGCAAAATGGAGGCTATTTCCCCAATAATTTTAAGAATAATGACTATAATTATAGGGGAAATTTATGTAACTATGGAGGAAATAGGTACAATGGATTTAGGAATGGTTATCAAGATAGGAGGAATGGCTTTCCAAATGTATACAAGGATAGATATGATACTCAAGGCAATAATCAGGCTGAAGCAATGCAAACCTATATAAAGAATGGTGCATGCCCTAAATATTCCCAAGTCGTAACTGCTAATACCCAGAAGCAAGAATCCCAAAACGGAGCACAGGCTATGTATGAAGGTTTACTAGGGGAGATGGAACTGTAGAAAGTGAGAATGAAAAATAAAGCACAGATTGAAGAATATAGATTTCCTGATCTTAGAAGAACTGAAAGTTAGAATAGTGAACCATGAATGGCCCAGTATGGGAGTAAATAAAAAGACTTTGAAACTAAGCCTCCAAAGGACCCTTTTCGGATTTATTCATTTTTAATTATTTTTTTCATGGCTACATGATTCATGTCCTATCCTTCCCCCTTTCTTTCCCCCTCCCAGAGCCAACAAGCAATTCCACTGGTTATACTTGTATTGTCATTCAATACTTATTTCCATATTATTCATTTTTGTAATAATCTTTTTAAAAACCAAAACCCCACATCCTATACCCATATAAAGAAATGATAAATCATTTTTTTTCTTCTGCATTTCTTTTCCCACAGTTCTTTCTCTGGATGTGCATAGCATTCTTTCTCATAAATCCCTTGGGATTATCATGTATTATTACATTGCTATTAGTAACAAAGTTGATTACATATGACTGTACCACAGTGTTTCAGTTTCTGTGTACAATGTTCTCCTGTTTCTGCTCATTTCATTCCACATCAGTTCATGGAGGTCTTTCCAGTTCATATAGAAATTAAATAGTCCATCATTCCTTATAGCACAATAGTATTCCATCACTATTATAAAATACAGTTTGTTCCAATCAAGGAACACTCCCTCATTTTTCATTTTTTTTTTGCCACCACAAAGAGTGAGCTATGAATATTTTGGTACAAACATTTTTCATTATTCTCTTTGGGATACAAACCCAATAGTGGTATAGCTGGATCAAAGGGCATGGACTCTTTTAAAGTCCTTTGGGCATAATTCCAAATTGTGTTCCTAAATGATTGGATGAATTCACAATTTCACCAGCACTGCATTAGCATCCCAATTTTTCCACATCCTCTCCAACATTTATTATTTTCCTTTAATGTCATATTCGCCAGTCCTAGGTATGATGTGGCACCTCAGAGTTGTTTTGATTTGTATTTCTCTAATCAGGCAGGATTTAGAAAACTTTTTCATATGTTTATTGATAGTTTTGAGAATTTGAGAGATTAGACCTTTGTCAGAGATTTTTGTTATAAATTTTTCCCAGTTTGTTGTTTCCCTTCTAATTTTGGTTGCATTGGTTTTGTTTGCACAAAAATGTTTTAATTTAATATAATCCAAAATTATTTATTTTACATCTTTTAATGTTCTCTACCTCTTACTTGTCTTAAATTCTTTTCTTATGCATAGATCTGACAGGTATACTATTCTATGTTCACCTAACTTATTTATAATTTCCCTCTTTACATTTGTCATTTACCCATTTTACTCTTCACTTTTATTCATTCCATATATCTGAAAAATTGACTACCATTGTTCCTATTTCCACAAAATCATATATTGTTCCCTTTTCTCTACTCTTAGCATAGTTCAGGTCTTCATCATCTCTCACTTGGAATATTGTGAAAAAAAAATGCTCTGGTTTCCTTGCTGAAAAGCTCTCTTCATTGCACTCAGTCACACACCTGCCAAAGTGATTTTTCTAAAACTCAGGTCTAACCAGGTCACAGTCTTACTAAATAAATTCCAGTAGTTATGAGTGCCTTTGAGTACCTAGGATCAAAAATAAACTTCTCTGTTTGACATATGAGACCCTTCACAACCTGGCTCCTAACATTTTTCCAAGTATATATTGCTTTCCTTTCCGTATAATACATTCTATATAAATTGATTTTATTTTTATTCCTCAAAGTCACAGAAACTCACTAGAATATTCAATCATTAGTAGAAAATTAAGGTATTATATTATCTAGTACATAGAAATAAGTAAAGAAATAAGATCAGATTTGTGTTGAAAATATTTCACTGTATTAAAATCAAACACAGCTTATTTTTATTATTATTATATTCCATAAGAAAAATCTATACATAGAAAATCATGATATTTAACTACTATTATGTTTGCTAACTGTTATAAGCAATGATTTGATCATTGCTTTGTGTCTTTTAAGAAAAGATTTGTTTTAATTCACCTTAGTGACATTGATCAAATAAACTGAATAACTAATTACTAACAAACAATTATTATTTGTTAGTCCATCTTGTCTTCCAGGGATTAATTTTTTTATCATGAAACATTCAACTTCATTGCTCCTAAGAGAGAAAAAATCATTTTATGTCACAAATAAATGAAATGAATAGTTTAAATGCTATAATCTAGCTAAACTGATTTTATTCATCTTTGTTTTAACCTTTTAAAATATCTCTATTTTATAATACACATAATATATGAGCATATTTGCATAACTTAAAAATAAAATAGGTATGCTGAAAAGAATGCTCAAGTTTTTTTTTTGACGGTTCCCAATTATAAATACTTGGAAACTACTGATCTATGCCATTTACAAAATGTCCAATAAAACAAAAATGAAAATTGGATCAAAAATGAAATGTAAAGCTTGTGTACTATTAATATGAAGAATGACCTAACAGTTGCATCAAGAGACTTAACTAAAATTCTAGCTTTTCTTCAAAACTAGATGATAATAAAGTAGAATAAAATGAATGATTAAGAGAATGAAAAATATTTATTAAATGCTAACTTGAAGTAAAGTAGCACCATCCTAGGCTCTGGAGATACAAATAGAAAACGATAATCCCTGCTCTCAAGGAATATACATTCTAGTGGAAAAGAAAGTTCTTATAGGGAGATTCAACTGCACATCAGGTGGAAAGATCCAGAAATCTTTAGGGAACAGAGGCAAACAAGATGAATACATCTTCTTTTATGTCATTTCCACTGATAAATTGGCATACATTTCCAATGTTGACTCATTTGACAGTACTAAGAACTTTGGTAGTAATAACTTTCTTTTCAAAAACACTATAGAAACAGTGGTCAAGTGGTTTCTCCATAAGGGTTGACTCTCTGGACAGTGGCTATAGGGGCAATGTCAAGAGTCTGGAGGATATTACTTTTCCTAGGGTTCTTGGGCTTCTAGACTTGTCAATGGCAGCTGACCAGAAATCGGTGTTAGTGAAGATAACAGTTCAATTCTTTGTTGATACTACTTTCCAAATGGTTGCTGGGGGAAACGGATTAGCCTATAACTATTAGGAGCTCAAATGATTCACATTGGTTAAGTGAATTATGAGCAAAGTACTTTACCATCTTCCTTTCAATTGCAAGACAGATATCACTTTTCTTCCCAGAAGGTACTTCGTATCTATTACCAAAAGATGAGAATGCCAGTGACCCTTCCAAACATAATCTATGTTTGTGTACTTTATACAAAGCATTCACAGTTTATGTGAATTTTTATTTTTAATAAATATATTTATTATATATATAAATATATAAAAATAAATAAATATAATATGTGAATTATATTTCCACAAAAGGAAATCTACAAACCATCACAATAAAATATTATATTTTATGAGAAGCAAAAAGAAGTTGTCAAAATGTTGGAGTGATGTAAATAGCAATTGATTATTAATCCTGTGGCCATTAACCAAGCCATGTGAACATACTATACTGTTTATACTACTTCTGTAGAGTAATAGAATTGCTTTGACTCACATACCTATGTTCCATTCAATAAATGTAAATATGTAAAATAGACCTGAACATAGTGAGAATGCTAGAATGTTTGATGTCGACATAGAAATCTGGACTCTTTTAAAACATGCCACCCAACACAATATTATCTAGAATGTTTTATATACAAAATGCCATCTTTCAAAGAGACAATAGAAACCCATTATGATTCAGAATAGCCTTAAATCCATTGTGATCTCTACTTTGTAGAGCTCCTTGTGGCTTCCAAGTAAAAGTGACTTTTAGCAAAATATGCTATTAATCACTTAGTACAGAGATATCAAATATGCTGCCTGGCTCTCCTAAGTGCTGTTAAACTTTAAATGTAATTGGGAAATATTTAATGAAAAACATAAAAATATAATAAAACACAGATAATGTTAATACACAGTTTTCTAAGTTAATATATATAATTTCTACTTGAGTTTGACACCACTGTCTTAATCTATTTATATGACATCAAGTTGTATACCTCCACTAAGAAACACATTCAAAATTTTTTTCTACCTAATAGAGTCTTTCTCCAATGTCATTCAGATTCACTAAGTATAAAATTCTCAATGCATGTCAAAGAAAGACAAGGCAGGCTTTGGATTTGAATTCAGAGGTCAGATTGAACCAATGAACAAAAGTGGCAGAAATACCAAGGCTTCTGCCAGACAAGATCTTTCAGACATAAAACAATCAAAGAGCAACCTATGACTGTGAATGTCATGAAATTTACTGGCACCCTGAAAGGAAATCTTAATAGGAAGAACAAGTTTACAACAATTAACAGCCATGCAATAGCATTCTTAACATACAATATTGGAACAATAAAATGAACCATAACAGATCTAGAAAATATACTCATAAAAACCCATAACATTAATATAACAATCCCCATCCTTTACAGACAGCTAAATAAAGATTCTGACTTAATCAAAAATAGAACATGAAGTGATTGGATATTCTTAGAGAACATTATAAAATGGCTAGCTAAAAAATTATAGAAATTTTTTGGAATAAGAACACATCACCACTTGAAAGTCTGACAGTAGGTACTGTTAAAATTTAAATTATGTCTCTAATAATAAAAATATTATATTTTATGAGGTTTATTAAGGATTATTAGAAATCAAGGAATAAAGAAGATACAAAATAAAAACCACGTGCCCATGGCAGATCAGCCCATTCAAAATCGAGGAGCTTAGCTTAGCTTACTTGCTACATCATTGTAATGGAAGAGAAGAGAGCATGGGAGGCATTACTGCCAGTTAAATACCAATTATGATCTCACCAATCTGGGAACTCAGGTGAGATTATAGGGAATTCTGGGAAATACCAAGGACTTCTGGGGATTGAAGTCTAGGGTTCAAAATCTCCATTTTTACAGTACATGCAATTTCATGAGTTAAGAATAATTGAAAGTGATTTACCTCTGAAGACCCAATAAACTCTGAGCACCACAATTCACCCCAAGATGACTGTTTTGTGACTGATATGGCTTCATGTGTTGAAGATAGGTTTGCAACTTGTGATTTTGTACCTTTAAGTGCCCTCTTTGTTCTCTTAATGTACATTGATACTGCTGTTAAAAAATGTATCTATGTACAAATATGCGGTCCTATGTACACCAGCCTCTGCTCATTGCTTGCCCTGGTGTTTGTTCTTTCCTTTTAGATCAAGGAGACTTGACCTAAGACAAGGCAACAACCTCGTAAATGTGGAAAAGACTAGAAAATTGGTCAGTTGGTTTTTCAGGAATGTGGGAAGCTCAAGGGGTCCAGGAGTCCAGTCCATGCCAGGTTTAAAATTAACCCTACATTGATGACCTATGGAGAGATCTGAGAATACACACCAGGGAGAGCAAGAACTCATCCATTATTACTATCGCACCTCAATATGAAAATGGTGGGAACAATGCCATGTAGAAACTATGCTGTTTCAATTATCCCTAGAGGCTAAAGTGGTATAAAGGAAGTGTGAGTGGAAAATTCTTTGAATTTCTGTTCTTGCCATAACTTGGAAGTAAATACCCTTTGTGAAAGCTTTATAAGCACAATTTCATCAGCCTAAAAGTATTGTCATTGATAGTGGATTAAGAGCTGGATTTAGAATCAAGAAGGGTTCAGTGCAAATCTTACCTCGACAAAATATGAACTAAACAAATCTTTTAATATCTCCTTAACCCCAGGAAGCTCTCTAAGACCCTAAATTGCCAAGCAAATGTTGGTCTTTATTAAGAGAGAAAGTTTCTTACATGGAGCTCACCACACAAATAATATCGTAGGTCTCTTAAAGGAAAAAAATAAAAGATAGATTCAGACACTTCCTAGCTGTTTGACCCTGGGCAAGTCGTTTAATCCTGATTTCCTAGCCCTTGCTATTCTTCTGTCTCTGAATTTATACTAAGACGGGAGGTAAGGGAAGAAAGAGAGAGAGGGTGGGGGGGAGAGAAATAAAGAAAAAGGAAGGAAAGAAGGAAGGAAGAAAGGAAGGAAGGAAGGAAGGAAGGAAGGAAGGAAGGAAGGAAGGAAGGAAGGAAGGAAGGAAGGAAGGAAGGAAGGAAGGAAGGAAGGAAGGAAGGAAGGAAGGAAGGAAGGAAGGAAGGAAGGAAGGAAGGAAGGAAGGAAGGAAGGAAGGAAGAAGGAAAAGGAAAAAAAGACAATTGTCATCCAAAAATTTCAACCACAACAATGGAGTTCACAAACTGATTGTGCAGAAAGCTACAACTAAAGCCACGGAGGTACAATTAAAAACCAATCCATGACCAAAGAATTTGGTATGCTGAGTTGGTTTGATATTGACTGCAAAAAATGGGGCATTCAAATTCTATGGACTTTTCCTCATCATATAAAAGACTGATAGAGATAGAAGCTTAGAAAGCCCTACCTTGCTTCGCAAGAACACTGTGGCTTTATTTAATTAGAGGTACAAATAATATGTCAAGTTCAATGAGTCTGTCCAATAACAAAACCATCAAAATAAAAGGGGCAGATGAAAAAACTCAGAAGAGGAGGATGTTACTTCCAAGTCATTCTTGATTTACCATTTAACCCTTGCACCAAGATCTTGAGCTCACAGCAGGAATTTAACAGGACTCCTTTGAGCCTCGAACAAGCTTTTTGGATGTATGTCTGCTCCTCAGATGGGGCTCAAGTAAAGCCGAAAGTAATTACAGGATGTGTCTCTAGACAGTCAACAGAATAAAAAAGAAAAGTCTTCCATTGGCACAAGATGAAACATGAGCCAAAGCCTCACATGACTAATATATTTTGACTTTTGCTTCTATGGAACGGTGATTTACTGAAGCAGACTCCTGGAGCTGAGGGAGCTCCAGGCCAGCCCAGAGAAGCAAAGGCAAACACCACCAGGTCCATCCTCATATCTTGCTGGTGAATCACCCTTTGCAGAATTCTCTGTAAAAATAAAAGTGAACATCGATCAAGCATTAGGGTTTGTGAAGCAAAGCCAAAGAGCCAATTCCTGTTGCTTAGTTATTCATTGTGAATATCTTTCCCCATCTAGAAGGAAAGGGCAGCAAAGGTGGCAGATGTTTGCATTTCCTTCAGACATGAACTTCAGAGTCAATGAGTCACAGTCTTAGACCAGCACTGTCTAGAAAGCCTAGACAGCTGTGGGCCTGCAAACAGCATATCTGGTGTACTTGGGGTTGGAATAGTTACTATTGTTGATGTTTCACAGAAAAAAAAAAAGAAGGGAGCTCACTTCCACTCTTATTATGTCACTAGCAGAATGAAATATTTAGTTTGGTTTTGTTTGTTTTTTTACTGATAATATGAGTGATTTATTACATTTTCTCACTCTTGATTCACATCATCTTTCATATTTTTAGGTCAGTGGAAAGATTTTCCTCTCCTTCCCTTCTTCACGTCTTACATTTTTTTCAAGGTCTATCCCTCTACCTCAGGTTCAGGTACCACTTATAAACTACAAGGAATACTACCTTTATAGCTAACTGGCACAAGGTATATAATATTTAGGGGGATGGAAAGGGGAAAGGAAGAAAGTAAGAGGAGTTTTGGTGGACAAGCAATTGGGAAAGAAGTTGATGTGTCAGGAAAATAAGGAAATTAAACCTTTACAATGTTTTATGTATTTATTTATATTTATATGATATATGTATATATATATATATTTAATAATTAACCTAAAGATAGCCAAATCCCAGGTGATATCCCAATAATGCCACCTTTGTCACAGTACTTTCCTGATCCTGGATAAATCACTTAACCCTCTGGGACTTAGTTTTGTAAAATAAGTAGTTTGGATTAGATAATGGCCTCTAAGATCCCTTTCAGCTCTAAATAGATGATCCCTGTGAAAATTAAAATAATAGCTGATATAACATTTGGGTGCAACAAAAGAATATGAACTATCCTTATCCTATGACTTGGACTTTATTTAATGGCATTTAACCTACATGCTAGTAAGGATTGCATTGGCCTATTATGAAAAGTTTCTATTATTTTTCCAAAACTATTAAAATTTCATCTTTAATTGTCTTTCAAATCCTAAGAATGCTGACCAAAATAATACAAGCAACAACAAAGAATTCCATACCAAGCAACTTTCATTTTTCTCATTTACTTATTCAACAAAATACGTATTAACCATAACATTTAAAGCATTGTTCTTTGAAGCTTTAGGAGATATAATGCAACATAAAAAACAATCTCTACAATTTCACTACTAGGTTTATTTCTTAAGGTGATCAGGGAAAAGGAAAAGAATATATATATTCTAAAATATTTCTAGCAGCTCTCTTTGTGGAGGCAAAGAACTGGAAATTGAGAGGATGCCCATCAGTTAGGGAATGACTAAACAAGTTATGGCATATGATCATAATGGAATATACTATGCTATAAGACATGACAAACAGGTTAATTTGGGGAAAACATGGAAAGACCTTCATGGGATTAAGATGAAATGAGCAGAATCAAGAGAAGATCATATATAGCAACAGAAATAGTGTTTGAAGAATAACTTTTTCTGTCCATCTCCTGAGAAAGAACTGATGAATAGAAATAAGTGAGACAGTTTTATAGTTTTATAGTGTGTGTGTGTGTTCATATAATATCTTTTTTGTCAAATGATGCCTTCTCTTTGGGGAGAAGAGGAGAGAGGAACAAGGGAGGGAATTAAGTGGGTATTTTAATGTAACAGAAAGACTAATGAATGTTATTCTTTTTAAAAAATCTCTGACTTCTAGGAATCTAAACTGTATTAAGGACACAAAATAGGCACACAAAGTATCTTGGAAATTAAAGAAATATTCTAAAAAAAATCAGTGGATAGGGAGCTGCTTTGAAGGAAAGACAGACCTGCATTGAAGTTCTGCCTCTGCCACTTCTATGTCACCTGGGCAAGTATGTCATGTAAACTCTCAATGCTCAGGGCAATTCTCTATGATGATCAGTTAAGGGAAGGAGCCAACCTGCATTAGTAGAGGGAGTTTCTCCATCTGAGCATTCACTATACAATGAAAGCACAGGCCCATATCCTATTTCTATCCCTTTGAGGTCAGCTGAGAAAGAAGTTATGTCTAGTTGAGGGATCAAAGAAAGCATCACCAAGGAAATGGAATTTGAGTATGGCTTTAAATGATGGATAAACTTCAAAAGATAAAATTGGTGAGGGAAGGCATCCTGGGAGCAAGAATAGAAGACTAAAAGCACAGAGGTAGAAAGGGCTGTATGCATTTATGAAATAGTAAAAATTTGACATAGCATACAGTACATAGATTGCAGAGCAAGTAGGTAGCACAGTGGATAGAGCACTGGACCTGGAGGCAAGAAGATCTGAGTTAAAATCTGGCTTCGTACTACCTGTGTGGCCATGGGGAAGCCACTTATTCCTGTTTGTCTTGGTTTCCTAATCCATAAAATGAGATGGAGAAGGAAACGGCAAGCCACTCCACTATCTTTGCCAAGAAAATCTCAACTTGGATGATGGAAAGTTGGGCATGACTGAAACAACTGAACAGCAACATGAATTGGAGTGGAGGCAGAACATAAAATAAAGCTACAAAGCTGGCTTGAAGACAAATTAGGGAAGGTTTTAAATGCTAGGTTTCTTAACAGTGAGCTAATATTATTATGTCTTGTTATTATAATTCTAAGGAAAAGGAGAAAGGAAGGTTATACCCAAGAGAAGAATCACCTATAAATAAAATGAATTTATTAACAAAGAAGGGAAAGGTAAGGGAGAATAAGGGGAAGGGGTTGCATCTGATTTATCCCAGTTATTAAACCCACTATCTAACTCCCCTAAACTAAATACGTAAGTTTCCTAAGGTTCCAACAGGGAACTCTATTTCTCGCACACAGAGAGTCCTTGGTGGGTCACATACAGGAATCCAGCTGAGTCCTCAGATGTCCCAGGAAAGAGAGGTTCCTCCAAGTTTCCAGTCTGTCCACAAGAGGGTATGGAGAATGTCCTCTCACCCTTATTTGATGGTATTCAAAGAGGCTGCTTGCAAGCTGTCCAGGAGAATCCAGGCAAGATCAGATCTTCACCTTTCAGGCTTCACTTTCAGTTCCAGACTGACAGTTGGAAACCTGCTCCTTTCAACAGCTTAGAATCCTGACCCAGTGGCTCTTAGAATCCAGGCCTGTCAATCGTATTCTTGCTACTTTTGCCTTCCCTTGCTACAGTCGACACACCAAGAAGATCCACAATCTACCAGTGATGTGTCAGGATAGATTTGCAGGTATAGGGCAGGGCCAGGGAATTAAGAGATGAGACATCTCTAGCAATTAGATTAAAGGAACTAGATTAGAGGATTCCTCAGATTAGAGGAAATCTGAGCTTGGACCAGGGTGGCAATAGCATAAGTAAAGAAGAGGAGACAGAAGTAAGAGTTAATACCAAGGTCAAATCAAAAAGATCTGACAACTGAATGGATGGAATGAAGGAAAGTTGTTGTTGCTGTTATTGAATCATTCAGTCCTGTCTGGAAAATCTACTATGCCAATACTGTTCACTGGGTTTTCTTGGCAAAGATACTAGAGTGATTTGCCGTTTCCTTCTCTAGTGGGTTAAAGCAAACAAAGATTAAGGGACTTGCCCAGAGACACAGAACTAGTGAGTCTAAGGTCAGATTTGAACTCAGGTCTTCCTGACTCTAGAGCCCAGCACTCTATCTACTGAAGGAAAGGGAGGACTCAAATATGGATCCAAGTATATTAGCAGGGATGACTAGGAGAACAGTAGTGCCATTAATAAACAGAATTTAAGAAGAATAAGATCTTAGGGACAAAAGAACCTCAGTTCTTTACTTTGAACAACTGAGACAAAGATATGTTAGTGTCTGTAGGACATAGGTGGCATAGTACAAAGAGACCTATACGCCTTTGATGGGGAAAGGTATTTTATTTGACATTACTGAAATTAAAAACAAAATAAGGTAAATATGTTCAGTAGACCTATTACTATATATTAAGAAGACTCATGTAGTTCTCATCTGAATATAATTAAAGAAATTGATAATCATTTTTCTGGAGAAGATAAGATTTGAAGGAAGACATAATTGTTTTGAAACATTTGAAGCCTGTCATTTAGAAGGTATTATCTTTAATCTGTGTTCCTCTAGGGAATAAGATGAGGAATAATAAATTAAAGTTATAGGGGGATAGATTTTTGCTCAATATAAGGAAGAAATTTTAGCAGTTAAAACTGTTCAAAGATACAATAGTTTATCTTTTCAGAAAGTAAGTGAACCTACCTCTAGGGTTATTTAAGAAAAGCTCACAAGACTCCTTGTCAGACATATTATAAAAAATTAATTCCATAATTAAGGGTCAGATCAGAAGATGCCTGCGATTCCACTTTGAGGCTTTATGAATTCTAGGATTCTTGCATCCCACAGAAATTATGAAGAATGTTTTGACTCAATCTTTAGGATGGGGACAGCATAAAATTGCCAATGAGGAAAGAGGTATGTAAAAAAATATATAGGAGGATTTTTGCCAAGCTACTGGTTGTCCTTGTTGGGAAGATGGCTTTTATTTCCTTAAAATGAGTTCCTTGGTAGGGTTGCCTAATTTTTTTGTGCATGCTAGAACTCTATTGTTGTAGAAAGAGTCCCATATTATCACTATCCTTCTCAGTGTTTCTAATACCAGCTTAGGCCCCAGTCATCTCTGAACCTGCTACCATTTTCTTTTCTTTTATACCACTGGCCAGTGTTGATGAGGCTGCTCATCTTGGGCAATTGTCAAAATTCATCAAAAAAGTGACCAGTGCTGTTTGACAAAAAATGAATGCTAATCACCAACCTGTGCACAGAATGTTGACTTCATATCATATGTAGCCAATGAAATAATTTTATATATTTTATTATTTCTGTTTCAATTGAATTTAGTTTTGTCAAAGAGAAATCATGTCAAAAAGAAAATTATGAAAAGTCTTCCAACCTCTCACTCTCCCACCCATCCCCATTTGTGCACACAGCTGCCAAGAAGTCAGATGATTACAAGACTCTCTGCCTGAGCAGCTGTAAGAAAATCCACACAAAGATTTGCATTGCTGAGTTGCTTGATGATGTGTGAAGTAAATGTTCTTTGACTTTGCTCACCTTGTCCTCTACTCCCATTATTCTGGTTTCTATTTTTAAATTGGATTTCAAGCCTGAAAAACTAAAACTTC
The DNA here is from genome assembly GCF_027887165.1 of Monodelphis domestica. Lineage (NCBI taxonomy): Eukaryota > Metazoa > Chordata > Mammalia > Didelphimorphia > Didelphidae > Monodelphis > Monodelphis domestica. The sequence continues at coordinate 375,855,997 of NC_077229.1, forward strand.
CCACAGGGAAAGGGAGGAATCTATATTGGAGATGTCAAAGTGGGGAATGGAGTATAATTTTTCCCAAGAGACACACCAAGCTTCAGAAGTTTTGGCTCCTGAGTCTCTCTTTTGTTCCTCTCCTAACTATTCTCCCATAATCTATTTCCCACCTAGAAAACTCAAGGCTATGCCAAGGATGCTAATGAGAGCTTTATGCCTTATAAGGCAGGTGGTTTGTAGAATGCAAGCTCTTTGAGAGTAGGGATTTTTTTTTTCATTTTAACTTAGTCACCCTAATGACTAACACAAGGGTTTTGTATGATGGAAGGACTTTAAAAATAATCTTTGGATCAGATTGTTGGGCTCTTAAAAGATGGAAAGACTATAAAACAGACATGATCAACTTAATGAAAGAATACATGTTCAAGACTCTTTATCTAAAAGATTTATTCCTCAAGAATTTAATCCAATTGTTATTACATTAAATTTGTCTCCTAATTATCTCTCGAACAGCAGTACAATTTTTTTCAAAACAAAACATCACTCTGTGTGTGTGTGTGTGTGCGTGTAATCTCACTTGACCTCACATTTTCATCATCTACATTTGAAGGATGATTAGGGCAGACCTTACAAAGTCAAAAATTGTCCCACAAAAGATATCAGTCCACTGCAGTTCTGAGACTAAATTCCTCTTTTCCCAACTTTTTGTTTGGTCTTCCATCCATTGAATTTGCACTGCATTTCTGTTGTTCATGGTGTTTCCAAAATACCATTTTTATACCAGACCTACAATTTCACTGGTATTGGGGACCTTAATCAGTGAGAAAACTTCCTCTGCCAAAACAGATCTCTACCTTCTAGGCAACTTGTAATCAGATATTCACCAAGGAGACTGAGAAGTTAAATTCCCTGCCTAGTCAAAGGCAAGATTTCAACCAAGGTCCTCCTAACTCTCTGAGGCCAGCACGAATACCTTTAGGTCATGCATGCTGCCTCTATCTCACACACACACACACACACATACACACACACACACACACACACACACACACACACACATGCACGCACACACACACCATCTGCAGACACACATATGTATACACACATATATTCTACTTTGTAAACCTCAAAGCATTATATAAATGCTAGTGATCATTTTTTTCATTTAATTTAGTCTTCTTTTAGTTCCAAATACTCTTTCTCCATTTCTCTCTAAAACTATAATTTACTATTTTTTCTTGGTAATGAGAATTAGGTAAAGTTTGGCAACTCTGCCTCACTTAAATCCAATTCACATGTAAGCGAAAACATTGCCTTGCAATGTCATTGGTTCTTTGAAAGCAAAGGATAAACAGTAGCAACAACAACAAAAATAAGGCATGTGCCATTTTCCAAAGAATCCTTTGTTCACTAAAATAAAATCAACAGTGGTTGTCATAATTAAGAAGATAAAACAAAAAACAATAATGTAAGTATTATTTTGTATTGTGGCCTCAGACACATTTATCCAGTTGAGGAAAGGTGTTTCTGTAAAAATTGTATAAAGCTGAAGGAAAAAATAAAGGAGGTAAATGGGGATTTAATAGCTCTGAACTACAATCGTGTACTATCTAGTAG